>NW_025410136.1:0-8958 GCF_002201575.2 Neomonachus schauinslandi
CTCGGGGTTCCTGCGCCAGGTCGGGGGATGCGGGGATCCTGCAGTGTTGACCAGCGTGTCCTCGGGGCTCCTGCACCAGGTTGGGGGATGCGGGGATCCTGCAGTGTTGACCAGAGTGTCCTCGGGGTTCCTGCACAAGGTCAGGTGGTTCAGGCTCTGGCACTCTGCCATCACTGTGTGGGAATCACACACTGGAAGTTTTTCAGACTCTCTAGCAGAAGAATCTACCCCAGGGCATTGACTTTTCCACCAGTACAACTGCAGTTCTCTGCTGGGGACTAAAGGGAAAGCCCTTTGTAGCCAAAACTTACTGGAAAATGTTCCATGTGGCTACACTTATATCTTCAGTGAATCTGATGTTTTCTGCATTTCTCCCTATTTATTTTCTAAATTGAGAGAGTTCTTTTTTTTTTAAGATTTATTTATTTATTTTATAGAGAGAGTGCATGCAAATGGGGGGAGGGGCAGAGAGAGAGAATGCTCAAGCAGACTCTATGCTGACCACCGAGACCAATGTGGGGCTCGATTCCACGACCCTGAGATCATGACCTGAGCCAAAATCAAGAGTCCAAAGCTCAACCGACTGAACTACCCTGGCATCCCAGAGATTTCTACTTCTGTTTCATCGTATTAAAAGCATTAATTACAAAAAACCTAGTTTCCTTTTTTTCTACAATATATAATATTAATTTTTATATTAATTTTTTATACTATTCTGAAATACTGGTAAAAAGCTGAAGCTCAGCACCTTATGATATCTCACTTTTTTAATAATTTTTTAAAAAATTTTTATTTATTTATTGAGAGAGAGAGAGAATGATAGAGAGAGAGCATGAGAGGGAGGAGGGTCAGAGGGAGAAGCAGACTCCCCGCCGAGCAGGGAGCCCGATGCGGGACTCGATCCCGGGACTCCAGGATCACGACCTGAGCCGAAGGCAGTCGCTCAACCGACTGAGCCACCCCGGCGCCCCTAAGATTTTATTTTTTTTTTATTTTTTTTTAAAGATTTTATTTATTTATTTGAGAGAGAGAGAGAGAGAAACAGCATGAGAGGGGATAGGGTCAGAGGGAGAAGCAGGCTCCCTGCTGAGCAGGGACCCCGATGCGGGACTCGATCCTGGGACTCCAGGATCACAACCTGAGCCGAAGGCAGTCGCTCAACCAACTGAGCCACCCAGGCGCCCGATATCTCACATTTTAAATTGAAATGGCACTCGTTAATTTTTAATTGTTACTAGAATACAGTTTTGTTTAAGCTACCAAAATCACATTAAGAAACATAGCAAATTATATATATGTTGTATTTAATAAACTAAAAATGGATCTGAAATCTCTAAGGTACCTAACAATTTAAATGTAAAAAAGATTTTTGTTTTGGGGTACCTGGGTGTCTCCATCGGTTAAGCAGCCGGCTCTTGGTTTCGGCTCAGGTCATGTTCTCAGGGTCATGGGATCGAGCCCCACATCTGGCTCTGCGCTCAGTGGGGAGTCTGCTTAAGGATTCTCTCTCACCTTGCCCCTCCCTTCCCTCTCTCTCTCTCTCCCTCAAATAAATACATCTTTGGGGAAAAAATATTTCATTTTTTCCCTGAAATTTGTTTTGATTGGTTTGTCTCCTTTAACAACAGCACAGTTACTTTCCTACTCACGTTCATGTCTCCACAGAGCATGCACCATAACCGAACAGTTACCTGGGTGCTGGTGATGAATGGGGGCTCCCGTGCATCAGTACACATCTCTGGGGTTGGTGTGATGTTCCACTGGAGTCCAATCCAGGACATCAACCTGGTCCTTTCCAGAGTAAACGCCGTCACCAGAGTCTGGGCTCTTGTTTACCAACCCCTTTGCAACAACTATAAGGCAAGGTCAGGGACAAGAAACAGGGACAAGAAAGGTTTGGATTGGCAGGATTAGAGAAAAAAGAGAGAAGGCTGACTTGTCACACACCGTGGTGGTAGCAGGAGTCTGCAACACACATCCCTCAATATGGAATTGCATCTGCCATTGCAGGAATCCACTTCCAGGGGTTGGCTTGCAATTGAGTCTAATATTCAATATGCAACAAGGATTCCTCTTTTCCTAATTTCAGCAATGACTACATTAAATAACTGTTTAAAGTAGATTTCAATAATGCCACAAAACTAACATATTCAACTGAACAAGTTATCAGGCGGCACCTTATTAAAATGAGGATTGACAGAATTTTGGCTAACGATAAAGCCTGATTATCCTAAGCTAGAAAAAAATCCACGAATATAATTCCATTTTCTTTAATGTATTTATCTGGAACAAATGTTCTCTATATTAGTGTTGAAATTCAAACAAAACACATATTTTAAAAGACCTGGTTCTCTGTACATGCTATCTCCTTTATTTAACCAAAGTTCTTGAGGGAAATATTTACATTTTGCTTTTTTTTTCTTCCCAACATTGTCTAATATATTGTTGATGTTAAATAAATATATTTATGAAAAAGCAAAATAATGAAGACACATTGGTCTCTTTAAAACATCTTAATATTGTTAATAATATTGTTAAGCTTAGAAATTTTAAGGTAAATAAAAAAATAAGTTTCTTTCCTCATTAAAATCGTCATTAGAATGAAAGATTTTAAAATCTGCTATAACTGTGAATCCCAAGGAAATCAAAGGCTTATTCAGCATTTGGCAACAATTCAAAATGTGTACAGCCAAATGTTTTGATATAGTGCTTTATCTGTTAGTATTGTTTGTTTTTATCCCAAACTTGAGTTTTCTGATGGCACAAATAAGTGTTGTGTTTATTAACTGAGTGACAGCAACACCTTTTCTACCATAAAATAAATTGAAATAAAAGTTTTAAATCACCTATAACCACACAGAACTAATTTCATCTTTTCCTTTTCATTTTTGCTTATATATATACTGTTTTAAAAGTTGCTATTATAGAATATATGCAACTTTGTACTCTGTTTCTTTTCTCCTGAACATAATTATTACATTTTGCTACATATTTATAATAATCTTTAAAATGTCTATATAACACTCATGGAGTATAGTTCCACAATGTTTTAACCATATGTCATTATTGGGTATTTAGGTTGTTTCTAGTTATTCACTGTTTAAAATAATATTCCAGTTAATATTTTTGTACATGTGGGGATTGTTAAATCAGTGTTTTATAAAATTCACATAACATTAAGTTTACTATGTTAACCATTTTAAAGTGCATAATTCAGTGGCTTTTAGTACATTCACAATGTACTGCAACCATCACCACCGTCTAATTACAGAACATTTTATCACCCCAAAGAGGAACCCCGTATCCATTAAGCAGTCATACCTCATTTCCCTGTCTCCCAGACCCTCACAACCACTTACCTACTTTTTGCCTCAAAGGGGTTATCTTTTTAGGACATTTCTATAAGTGGAACCATACCGTATGTACCTATTGTGTCTGGCTCCTTTCACTTAGCATAATGTTTTCAAGGTTCATCTATGTTGCAGTCGGTGTCAGAACTTTATTCCTTTTTGTGGCCAAATAATATTCCATTGTGTGTATATATCATATATCACACTTTGTTTATCCATTCATCTGCTGATGGATATTTAGGTTGTTTCCACCTTTTGTCTATTGTGGATAATGCTGCCACACACACACGTGCACACACACCCAAGGAGTGGAAATGCTGGATCATATGATTATTCTATGTTTAACTTGATACAGTAATAATAATTAATAACAATCATATAATGATGGATACATATCATTATAAATTCACCCAATCTCATAGCTTATACATAGCACCATTTGTTGAAAAACCATCATTTTGTCTTTGCTCCTTTGTCAATGATCAGTTGACTGTATTTATGGGGGTCTGTTTCTGGGCTCTCCATTCTGTTCTGTTGATTTATTTGTCCTTTTTTTTTTTTTTTTTTTTCACAAATAACACACTGTCTTGTAGCTTTACAGTAAGTCTTGAAGTTGAGTGGTGTCACTTCTCCAACTTTGTTCTTCTCTTTAAATATTGTGTTGGCTATTCTGGGTTTTTGCCTCTCTATATAAAATTTAGAATCAGCTCATCAATATGCACGAAATAATTTTCTGGGATTTTAATTTGTGTTAATTGAATCTATAAGTCAATTTGAGCAAAACTGATGACAATACTGACTTCCCTATCCATGAACATGGGATACTGCTCCATTTCCTTAGTCCTTCAATCCATTCATGAGAGTTTTGCAGTTTTCCTTGTATGTGTCTTGTACATATTTGTTAGATTTATATCTAAGTATTTCGTTTGGGAGGAAGCTAATGTTAACAGTAATATATTCTTAATATCAGATTCCTCTTGTTCATTGCAGGTATATATGAAAGCAATTGACTTTTGTGGATTAACTTTGTGTCTGCAGCCTTGCTGTGACCACTTATTAATTCCAGGAGTTTTGTGTTACTGATCCTCTCAGATTTTCTACACAGATTATCATGTCACCTGCAAACAAACATAGTTTTATTTCTTCCTTCCCAATCTATATATCTTTGATGTCCCTTTATTCTTCTTTTTCAAGATTGTTTGGTTATTCAGTGTTCCTTGCAATTCCATATGCATTTTAGGATCAGGATTTGCATTTATGGGGAAAAAAAGGCCATTGGGATTTTGATAGGGACTGACTTGATTGCTTTTGAGAATGTTGTCACCTTTATAATATTGTCTTCCAATTCATGAGCATGAGATGCCTTTCTATTTATTTAGTTCTTTTAAAAAGTGTCTTTGACCAATGTTTTGTGATTTCTGATATATAGGTCTTGCATCTCCTTAGTTAAATTTATTCCTAAATATTTTATTCTTTATTGGTGTTATTTAAATAAAACTCTAATTATAATTTCATTTTTGGATTGTCCATTGCTTATGAGTAGAAATACAACTGATTTGTGTATGTTAATCTTGTATCCTGCAACTTGGCTGATTCATTTATTAGCTCTAATAGCTTTTTTTGGTGGACTCTTTCAGAGTTTCTATAAGACTATGTAATCTGGGGCACCTGGGTGGCTCAGTCGTTAAGCGTCTGCCTTCGGCTCAGGTCATGATCCCAGGGACCTGGGATCGAGCCCCATATCAGGCTCCCTGCTCAGCGGGAAGCCCACTTCCACTCTCCCACTCCCTCTGCTTGTATTCCCTCTCTAGCTGTCTCTCTCTGTCAAACAAATAAATGTAAAAAATCTTCAAAAAAAAAAATCTATGTATGTACATAGGTCTATGTATATAGATATGTTTTGCTCAAATAGATTGTACATATCAATGTACATAGATCTATGTAATCTATGAGTAGATGTAGTTTGCTTCTTCTTCCCAGTGTGGGTGCCTATGTCTTTTCCTTGCCTAATTATCCTGGCTAGAACTTCCAATACAATGTTGAAGAGGAGCAGTGAGAACGGGCATCATTGTCTTGTTTTTGATCTTAGGAGTTAAGATTTCAGGCTTCACTACTCCGTGAGATGTTAGCTGCGGGTTTTCAGAGGTACTCTCTAGTTGAGAAAGTTTCCTTTTCTAGTTATTGGGTGTTTTTTTCATGAAGAGGTGTTGGATTTTGTCAAATGCTTTTTCTGCATCAATTGAAATTATGTTTCCCCTTCATTCTATTAAGGTGATGTATTACACTGTTTGATTTTTGTATATTGAAACATCCTTGTATTCGTGGGATAAATCCCATTTAGTCATGGTGTTTAATCCTCTTAATATGCTGCTGGATTTGGGTTGCCAGGATTTTGTGGAGGATTTTTGCATCTATATTCATAGGGGATACAAACCTGTAGTTTTCTTTTCTTCTGATGTCTTTGTCTGACTTTGGTATCATAATAATAGTGGCTTCTTGGAATGAGTTAAGTACTGTTCCCTTTCCTCCCATTTTTGGAAAAAAATTGAAGATGATTAGTATTAATTTCTTCTTTAAATGTTTGATGGATTTCAACAGTGATGTCATCTGGTCCAGGGATTTTATTCACTGGGAGGTTTTTTATTATTGATTTAATCTCTTCATTTGTAGAGCTCTATTAAGATTTACTCTGTCTTCCTAAGTCACTTTTGGTACTATGTGTGTTTCTAGGTATTTGTCTGTTTCATTTAGGTTACCTACTTTGTCGGCATTAAATTGCCCATAGTATTCTCTTATAATTGTTCTTACTTCTGTAAAGTCAGTAATCCCCTTACTTTCATTCCTGATTTTAGTAATTATAGTTGTCTCTTTAGTAATTATAGTTGTCTCTCTATTTTTTTCTCGGTTAGTCCAACTAAAAGTTTGTAAATACGTTTATCCTTTTAAAGAAAAACTCCTGCTTTCATTGATTTTCTCTGTTGCTTTTGACTCCATGGCACATTTATCTCTGGGTTAATCTTTATTATTCCCTCCTTTCACTCGCTTCAGGTTTGATTTGCTCTTCTTTTTCTAGTTCTTTAGGTGGAATGTGAGGCTGTTTATCTGAGATCTTCTTCTCTCATGTAGGCATTCACAGCTAGGAGCCTCCTTCTGAGCACTGCTTTCCTGCATCCCAAAGTCTTGCTACATTGTTTCCACTTTCATTCATCACAAGGTATTTTCTAAACTCCCTCCTGATTTCTTTATTGACTCATTGGTTGCTTAAGAGAGTGTTGTTTAACTTCTACATATTTCTGAGCTTTCAAGATTTCCTTCAGTTATTGATTTTTCATTTTATTGCATTGTGGTTGGAGAAGATACTTTGTAGGATTTCAATCTTTTTAAATGTATTAAGACTTGTTTTGGGGCCTAACATGTCGTCCCGCTACACCCATTATAATGATAAAATTGTCAATTCACTAAAACTGTATAGCATTCCAAAGTAGTATGCACTTATACCACAGCTTCAAATATATAAAGTCAAAGTAGAAAAAAATTAAAAAGCATAAATAATCAAATCCACAATCTACATGAGAGATATTAACACAACATTCTCAGTGTTGCCAGAATGTATATGAATACAGAAAATCAGAACGATGTGATAAACCACCTGACTTGATGGACATGAGGAGCAGAATCTATCCAACACTGTAGAATATGTATTTCTTACAAGCACAGGACTGGATGTGCAATAATTCTTCACAGACCAGGTTATAAGCTAGGTCACAACAAATTTCAAAGGACTGAAATCATCCAAAGAATCTTGTCTTGTCACAATATGGTTAGCTTGGAAAACAATGATAGTAAGACAACTAGAACGTTCCCATATGTTTGGAAATTAAGGAGTAGAGTCCTAAATAGCCAATGGGTCAAAAAAGAAATCATGACAGAAATGCAGCAATAGTTTGCAATAGTTTTAGCTGAATGTAACAAGCATCTTACATATTAAAATGCACAGCATACAGTTAATTTATGTACAAGGAGATATTTGAAAACTTGAACTCATATATTAGGAAAGAAGAGAAACTGAAAGATGATGTTGCTCTCAATTTATTCAAGTAATGTTCGTGTGTCTCAGTAAAGTTTCTAGTTTTCGAGGACTTACACACTTCTGACTGGGGTTTTCTCTTGGCACAGCATGGTTCCCACAGCCAGCACAGTGATTAGGATCAGGATGATGAGGTTCTGGCCTGGGCTCAAAAGTTTAGGGGACATCAAAAAGACTCAGTAATCTAGTAGACAATATTGTAGTGTGATCTTTTAAAGAAATAAAAATTAATGCAAATAATTGATGATAAATAAAACACCAATATTTTAGAGACCCGATCAATAGCACAGACCCTCCCTGTTGCTTCCAGCCTCATTACCATGAGGCACAGCCCTGCTGGGCTTTTGGAATTAAATTTTTTTTTCTGTTTTATCTACCATTTGGCTTATCTGGGCAGGGTCTATTTTCAGGGAATACATTGGGAAGAATGAGCGTTATTAGGGTTTTGACTGGCCTTCAGAACTGTTGGAAAGGCTGAGGAAGCTTGTCCTATGCCATCAGAGAGCTCTGGCTGGGGGGTTGGCATCACAAAGCCCCTGTGACCGGGGACAGCTGGGATGCAGAGCCCCTTGATCTGAAGACCACCGCAGAGTTGGCCCCCTGGCATAGCAGGGCCTGCCCCACAAGTGAGCAGAGCAGGTCTCACCCTTGCTGCTACCACGGGATCTCAGGCAGGTGCACCCAACAGGTGGACCTAGAACCTGCAGGCTGGCTGCAAGGGAACTTGAGGAATGCAGGGTTTGGCATTCTTGCTCTGTGATGATCCTAGCAGAGAGTCCCAGCCTCTGGACGGAAAGTTTCTTATGAGTGTCCCCAGCCCCAGTCAGAGGACTACCTCTCCTGTCACTGGGCTAGGTGGCACCTGAGACCTGCCGAGTCAGAAGCGGTGCCTCACCTGTTTCATTCAAAGACAAAACAGTGTCCCAGTAGACACGGGCGCTGGTCACTTTAGGGGCCCCAGATGCTCTTGTGGGGATGTTCTCCCTGTGGAGCTACCTAGCCCAGTGGCCTCAGTCTCTTCATGTCTCTGGCTCAACAGAAAGCATGTTTGGTGCTTCAGGCAGGCTCCAGGAACCCCAGGATCCCTATCACGGCAGCACTTCTGTCCTCCATGGGGACTTTCTCCAGAGACCCTGGGAGAATCCACAGTCTTGCCTCTTTTAAGTTTCTGGATCACTAGAATGTCACGGAACTGGTTTTCTCTTCCACCACCAGTGTGCACACTCTTGCAACTCCTGGGGGCAGGCTCCGGCCACAGGTGAAATTTGCTCCAAGGGAAGCTCTGAGCTATTGGACTGAGTTAATCCCCATTGGCCCCCATCTTTCATTCAATGAAAACACTGTGATCCCACTACAGGCAGCCTGAAACACGTCATCAAATCAAACTCCCAAGATGGAGGTGAAGGAAACACTCCCTTGATCTTAGTCTCCAGCAACCCATGGTCTAAACTCTTTAAAAGCAGGATTTGGGTGGTTTTTTTTTTTTTATTTTATTTTATTATGTTATGTTAGTCACCAGTT
>NW_025410137.1:0-8955 GCF_002201575.2 Neomonachus schauinslandi
TTCATTTATATTTTAAATATTTTATTTAGTTATTAGAGAGAGAGAGCACCACCAGGGGAGTGGGGTGGTGTGGGAGAGGGAGAAGCAGGCTCCCTGCCTGGAGCCCAACTCGGGGCCGGGGGGTTGCTGATACCAGACCCTGGGATCAAAACCTTAGGCAAAGGCAGCTGCTTAACTGACTGATTTACCCAGGCGCCCCTTGGATGCATTTTATTTCTTTTTGTTTTCTGATTGCTGAGGCCTGGGCTTCCAGTACAAGGCTAAATAACAGTGATGAGAGTGGACATCCCTGACTTGTTCCTAACAATAGAGGAAAAGCTCTCAGTTTTTCCCCATTGAGGATATTGGCAGTGGGTCTTTAGTACATGGCCTTTATGATGTTGCGGGATGTTCCATCTATACCTACGTTGTTGAGATTTTTGGCTACTGATTCCCTGTCTTTGCTGGTTATGGGTGTGTTCAAACTGTCTATTTCTTCCTATTTCAGCTTCAGTAGTGGGTATGTTTCTTGGAACTTGTGCATTTCTTCCACATTGCCTAGATTGTTGGTGCATAATTTTTCATAATATGTTCTTGTAATTGTTTCTATTTCTGTAGTGTTGGTTATGGTCGCTCCTCTTTCCTTTGTGATTTTACGTATATGGGCTCTCTCTCTCTAATAACTAAATAAAATATTTAAAATATAAATGAATAATAAATAAACAAACAAACAAATAAATAAATAATAAAAAGCATCCAATTGGCAAAGAAGAAGTCAAAATTTCACTCTCTGCACACAACATCATACTCTATGTAGATAAGTCAAAAGACTCCACCAAAAAATTGGTGGAACTAATACATGAATTCAGCAAAGTCACAAGATAGAAAGTCAATGTACAGAAATCTTTCTACATTAGGCAGCAGAAAGAGAAATCAAGGAAATGAAGCTATTTTCAAATTGCACCCTGACGGTTGATGGAGGACCATGGACAGGGCTAGATCGGTGATGGGTAGAAGGAGGGTATATGATATAATGGGCTCTGGGTGTGGCATGTAAGTGATAAGTTACAAAATTGCACTCCGGAAACCAGTATTACACAATAGGATAACTAAGTAGAATTTAAGTAAAAATTTTGAAGAAAAAAAATGCACTTACTAGTTATAAATCTGTTCATAGATTCTATTTCTTTCTATTGTTCAATCTTGTTAATTTGTGTCTTTCTAGGGATTTTTTCATTTTTTCCAGCTTTCAATTTGTTGGCACATAATTGTTCACAGTAGTGTCTTACAACCTTTGTGCGTGCATGTGGTATCAATCTAACGGGAGCATTTCCTATCTGTTTTGCTGGAATCCTTTCTTGGTTTTACATTGGTCTGGGTGTTACAGCTTCTCCGCTGGTCTCTAAATTTCTCTCAAAGTTCTTCCAGTCTGTATACTGTTCTTACCTTGGTGTTTCTATGGAATCACAAGTAGACACTATTTTGAGGGATAGTTTGGCTGGACATAGAGTTTTGAGTTCACAGCCAGCCCCATTCTGTTATATAGCAAGGATGCCATTTCAATGACTTTTCATATCTATAAGTTCTATTGGGAAGTCTTCTGTAATGGTTCTCTCGTGTGCTTGTACGTGCTGTTTACTAAGTATTCCAAATTTTTTCTCTTTGTTTTTGGCTTTGAAAATTTAGAGGCATATTGTGTTTTATTTTTGGATTCTTCATGCTACAAATTTGTAGAAGTTCTTGAATCTGAAATTCTCTCAATAAATTATGGATATACACAACCCTCATTTTTATCATTTTTTTTATTCTGGGATATCATACACTTCATAATCTGCAGGAACTACAGCTACATGTATGTTATAAATATTTGGTTATTATTTATTTATTTATTTATTTATTTATTTATTTATTACTTATTTATTTATTATCTACTTAGATATTTGCTATTGAAAATTCAGGATTTATTAAATCTTTTTTTAAAATTAATTTATTTAATTATGTTCAGTTAGCCAACATAGTACATCATTAGGTTTTTATGTAGTGTTCAACGATTCAATAATTGCGTTTAATACCCAGTGCTCATCACAACACATGCCCATTCTTTCTTTTTCTTTTTTTTAAAATTTTATTATGTTATGTTAGTCACCATAAAATACATCACCATAAAATACATCAGTGGTTTTTGATGTGGTGATCCTCGATCCATTGTTTTCATAAAGCACCCAGTGCTCCATGCAGTATGTGCCCTGCTTAATACCCATCACTGGGCTAACCAATCCCCATCCCCCCTCCCCTCTAAAACCCTGTTTGTTTCTCAGAGTCCATAATCTCTCATGGTTCATCCTCCCTCCAATTCCACCCCCCATTTTTCCCTTCCTTCTCCTAATGTCCTCCATGCTATTCCTTATGTTCCACATCTAAGTGAGACCATATGCTAATTGACTTTCTCTGCTTGACTTATTTCACTTAGCATAATCTCCTCCAGGCCCATCCATGTTGATGTAAATGTTGGGTATTCATCCTTTCTGATGGCTGAGTAATATTCCATCGTAAATATGGACCACATCTTCTTTATCCATTCATCTGCTGAAGGGCATCTCGGCTCTTTCCACACTTTGGCTATTGCGGACATTGCCGCTATGAACATTGGGGTGCAAAGGGCCCTTCTTTTCACTACATCTGTGTCTTTGGCATAAAACCCAGGAATGCATTTGCTGGGTCATAGCGTAACTACTTTTCAATTTTTGAGGAACCTCCACACTGTTTACCAAAGTGGCTGTACCAACTTGCATTCCCACCAACAGTGTAAGAGGGTTCCCCTTTCTCCACAACCTCTCCAACATTTGCTGTTTCTTTCCATGTCCATTTTTGCCATTCTAACTGAAGTAAGGTGGTATCTCAATGTGGTTTTGATTTGAATTTCCCTGATGGTTAATGATGATGAACATTTTTTCATGTGTCTGTTAGCCATTTGTACGTCTCCTTCAGAGAAGTGTCTTTCATATCTTCTGCCCACTTATAAGCTTGATTATTTGTTTTTGGGTGTTGAGTTTGAGACTTTCCTTATAGATCGTGGATACCAGCCCTTTCTCTATAGTGTCATTGGCAAATATCTTCTCCCATTCTGTGGGTTGCCTCTCTGTTTTGTTGACTGTTTCCTTGGCTGTGCAGGAGCTGTTTATCATGATGAACTCCCAAACATTCATTTTTGCTTTTGTTTCACTAGCAATTGGAGATGTATCTTGAAAGAAATTGCTGTGGCCTATGTCAAAGAGGTTCCTGCCTATGTTCTCCTTCAGGATTTTGATGGATTCCTGTCTCACATTGAGGTCTTTCATCCACTTTGAGTTTGTCTTTGTGAATGGTGTTAGAGAATGGTCGAGTTTCATTCTTCTGCAGGTGGCTGTCCAATTTTCCCAGCGCCATTTATTGAGGAGAATGCATTTTTTGCATTGCATGTTTTTTCCTGCTTTCTCAAAAATTACTTGACCAGAGAGTGGAGGGTCCATATCTGGGCTCTCTATTCTGTTCCATTGGTCTAGATGTCTGTTTTTGTGCCAGTCCCATGCTGTCTTGGTGATCACAGCTTTGTAATATAGCTTGAAATTTGGCAACGTAATGCCCCAGCTTTGTTTTTCTTTTTCATCATTTCCTTGGCGGTTCGGGGTCTTTTCTGATTCCATACAAATTTTAAGATTGTTTCTACCAGCACTTTGAAAAATGTCATTGGAATTTTGATCAGGATGGCATGGAACATATAGATTGCTCTGGGTAGCATAGGCATTTTAACAATGTTTATTCTTCCGATCCATGGGCATGGAATATATTTCCATCTTTTTGTGTCTTCTTCAATTTCCCTCATGAGTGTTCTGTAGTTCCTAGAGTATAGATCATTCACCTCTTTAATTAGGTTTATTCCGAGGTATCTTATTGGTTTGGGTGCTACTGTAAATGGGATCGTTTCTCTAATTTCTCTTTCTACAGTTGTGTTGTTAGAGTATAAGAAAGCAACTGATTTCTGTGCATTGATTTTGTATTGTGGCGCATTACTGAATTGCTGTATGAGTTCTAGTAATTTGGGAGTGGAGTCTTTTGGGTTTTCCACATAAAGTATTATGTCGTCCACAAAAAGAGGGAGTTTGACTTCTTTGCCACTTTGAATACATTTTATTTCTTTTTGTTGTCTGATTGCTGTTGCTAGGACTTGTAGTACTCTGTTGAACGATAGTGGCGAGAATGGACACCCTTGACGTGTGCCTGATCTTAAGAGAAAGGCTCTCAGCTTTTCGCCATTGAGAATGATATTCACTATGGGTTTTTCAAAGATGATTTTATGAACTTGAGGAATGTTCCCTCTATCCGTATACTCTGAAGAATTTTAATCAGGAAAGCATGTTGTATTTTATCAAATGCTTTTTCTGCATCAATTGAAAGGACCCTATGGTTCTTCTCCCTCCTCTTATTAATGTGTTCTAAAACATTGATTGACTTGCGAATGTTGAACCACCCTTGCATCCTGGGGATAAATCCCAGTTGGTCATGGTGGATGATCCTTTTAATGTATTGTTGGATCCTATTAGCTAGGATTTTGTTGAGGATTTTGGAATCCATATTCATCAGGTATATCGGTCTGAAATTCTCCTTTTTGATGGGGTCTTTGCCTGGTTTGGGGATTAAGGTAATGCTGGCCTCAAAGAATGGGTTTGGAAGTTTTCCTTCTGTTTCTATGTTTTGAAACAGCTTCAGGAGAATAGGTATTATTTCTTCTTGAATGTTTGGTAGAACTCCCCAGGGAATCCATCAGGCCCTGGACACGTTTTTTGGGAGGTTTTTGATCACTGCTTCAATCTCCTTAAAGGTTATTGGCCTATTCACGTTGTCAATTTCTTCCTGTTTCAGTCTTAGCAGCTTATAGGTTTCCAGGAAGGCCTCCATTTCATCCAGATTACTCAGTTTATTGGCATATAGTTGTTGATAATAATTTCTAATAATTGTTTCTGTTTCCTGGGTGTAAGTCGTGATCTCTCCCCTTTCTTTCATAATTTTATTAATTTGGGTCCTTTCTCTTTCTTTTGGATAAGTCTGGCAAGTGGTTTATCAATCATATTAATTCTTCCAAAGAAGCAACTTCTAGTTTTTTTGATCTGATCTTCTGGGTTCTTGGTTTCTAATTCATTGATTTCTGCTCTAATTTTAATTATTTGTCTTCTAATACGTGGCTTAGGCATCGTTTCTTGCTTTACTCTAGTTCTTTAAGCTGTAGAGTTTCTTGGTGAATGCGGGATTTTTCTATTTTTTTGAGTGAGGCTTGGATGTCTAGGTTTTTCCCCCTTAGGACCGTCTTTGCAGTATCCCATAGGTTTTGGACTGATGTGTTTTCATTCTCATTGATTTCCATGAATTGTTTAAGTTCTTCTTTGATTTCTTGGTTGGCCCAAACATTCTTGAGCAGAGTGGTCTATAGCTTCCAAGTGTTTGAAGTTCTGCCAATTTTTTTCTTGTGATTGAGGTCCAGTTTTAGAGCATTGTGGTCTGAGAATATGCAGGGAATAATCTCAATCCTTTGTTATCAGTTGAGACCTGATTTGTGACCCAGTATTTGTGACCCAGATGAGACCTGAATTGTGACCAAATACTGGGTCACAAATGGAGAAAGTTCCATGTGCGCTCGAGAAGAATGAGTATTCTCTTGCTTTAGGGTGGAATGTTCTGTCAATGTCTATGAGGTCCATCTGGTCCAATGTATCATTCAAAGCTCTTGTTTCCTTGTTGATTTTCGGATTAGGTGATCTGTCCATTGCTGAGAGTGGGGTATTGAAGGCTCCTATAATTAACGTATTGTTATCAATATAACTCTTTATTTTGGTTAACAGTTGGCTTATGTAGATAGCTGCACCCATGTTGGGGACATAGATGTTTACAATTGTTATACCTTCTGGTTGGATAGAAACTTTCAGATTGATATAGTGTCCTTCTGTGTCTCTAATTATAGACTTATTTTAAAATATAATTTTTCTGATGTAAGAATTTCTACCCCAGCTTTCTTTTGAGGTCCGCTGGCATGGAAGAATTATCACCATGCCTTCACTTTCAGTCTGGATGAATCTTTAGTTCCAAAGGAGTCTCTTGTATGCAGCATATGGATGGGTCCTGTCTTTTTTTTTTTTAATTCTGTTAATCCCCATACATTACATCATTAGTTTTAGATGTAGTGTTCCGTGATTCATTGTTTGTGCATAACACACAGTGCTCCATGCAGAATGTGCCCTCCTCAATACCCACCACCAGGCTAACCCATCCTCCCACCCCCCTCCCCTCTAGAACCCTCAGTTTCTTTTTCAGAGTCCGTCATCACTCATGGTTCATCTACCCTCCGATTTCCCACCCTTCATTCTTCCCCTCCTGCTACCTTCTTCTTTTTTTTTTCTTAACATATATTGCATTATTTGTTTCAGAGGTACAGATCTGAGATTCAACAGTCTTGCACAATTCACAGCGCTTACCAGAGCACATACCCTCCCCAGTGTCTATCACCAGTCACCCCATCCCTCCCACTCTACCCCCCGTCCAGCAACCCTCAGTTTGTTTCCTGAGATTAAGAATTCCTCATATCAGTGAGGTCATATGATACATGTGTTTCTCTGTTTCACTTATTTCGCTCAGGATAATACCCTCCAGTTTCATCCTCATCGTTGCAAATGGCAAGATCTCATTCCTTTTGATGGCTGCATAATATTCCATTATATATATATATACCACTTTTTCTTTATCCATTCATCTGTTGATGGACATCTTGGCTCTTTCCACAGTTTGGCTATTGTGGACATTGCTGCTATAAACATCGGGGTGCACGTACCCTTTCGGATCCCTACTTTTGTATCTTTGGGGTAAATACCCAGTAGTGCAATTGCTGGATCATATGGTAGCTCTATTTTCAACTTTTTGAGGAACCTCCATATTGTTTTCCAGAGTGGCTGCAGCAGCTTGCATTCCCACCAACACTGTAGGAGGGTCCCCCTTTCTCCACATCCCCGCCAACAACTGTCGTTTCCTGACTTTTTAATTTGGCCCATTCTGACTGGTGTGAAGTGGTATCTCATTGAGGTTTTGATTTGGATTTCCCTGATGCCGAGCGATATTGAGCACTTTTTCATGTGTCTGTTGGCCATTTGGATGTCTTCTTTGGAAAAATGTCTGTTCATGTCTTCTGCCCATTTCTTGATTGGATTCTTTGTTCTTTGGGAGTGGAGTTTGATGAGTTCTTTATAGATTTTGGATACTAGCCCTTTATCTGATATGGCATTTGCAAATATCTTCTCCCATTCTGTTGGTTGTCTTTTTGTTATGTTGACTGTTTTCTTTGTTTTGCAAAAGCTTTTTATCTTGATGAAGTCCCAAGAGTTCATTTTTGCCCTTGCTTCCCTTGCCTTTGGCGATGTTTCTAGGAAGAAGTTGCTTCGCCTGAGGTCAAAGAGGTTACTACCTGTGTTCTCCTTTAGGATTTTGATGGACTCCTGTCTCACATTCAAGTATTTCAACCATCTGGAGTCTATTTTTGTGTGTGGTGTAAGGAAATGGTCCAGATTCATTCTTCTGCATGTGGTTATCCAATTTTCCCAACACCATTTGTTGAAGAGACTGTCTTTGTTCCATTGGACATTCTTTCCTGCTTTGTCAAAGATGAGTTGACCATAGAGTTGAGGGTCCATTTCTGGGCTCTCTATTCTGTTCCACTGATCTATGTGTCTGTTTTTGTGCCAGTACCATGCTGTCTTGATGATGACAGCTTTGTAATAGAGCTGGAAGTCCAGAATTGTGATGCCGCCGGCTATGCTTTTCTTTTTCAACATTCTTCTGGCTATGTGGGGTCTTTTCTGGTTCCATACAAATTTTAGGATTATTTGTTCCATTTCTTTGAAAAAAGTGGATGGTATTTTGATGGGGATTGCATTGAATGTGCAGATTGCTCTAGGTAGCACTGACATCTTCACAATATTTGCTCTTCCAATCCATGAGCATGGGACGTTTTTCCATTTGTGTCTTCCTCAATTTCTTTCCTGAGTACTTTATAGTTTTCTGAGTACAGATCCTTTGTCTCTTTGGTTAGATTTATTCCTAGGTATCTTATGGTTTTGGGTGCAATTGTAAATGGGATCGACTCCTTAATTTCTCTTTCTTCTGTCTTGTTGTTGGTGTGTAGAAATGCCACTGATTTCTGTGCATTGATTTTATATCCTGCCAATTGACTGAATTCCTGTATGAGTTCTAGATGTTTTGGGACGGAGTCTTTTGGGTTTCCCACATAAAGTATCGTATCATCTGCAAAGAGCGAGAGTTTGACTTCTTCTTTGTCGATTTGGATGCCTTTGATTTCTTTTTGTTGTCTGATTGCTGTGGCTAGGACTTCCAATACTATGTTGAATAGCAGTGGTGATAGTGGATATCCCTGCCGCATTCCTGACCTTAGGGGGAAAGCTCTCAGTTTTTCCCCATTGAGAATGATATTTGCTGTAGGTTTTTCATAGATGGCTTTTATGATATTGAGGTATGTACTCTCGATCCCTATACTCTGAAGAGTTTTGATCAAGAAAGGATGCTATACTTTGTCAAATGCTTTTTCTGCATCTATTGAGAGGATCACATGATTCTTGTTCTTTCTTTTATTAATGTATTGTATCACATTGATTGATTTGTGGATGTTGAAACAACCTTGCAGCCCAGGGATAAATCCCTCTTGGTCATGGTGAATAATCCTTTTAGTGTACTGTTGGATCCTATTGGCTAGTATTTTGGTGAGAATTTTTGTATCCATGTTCATCAGGGATATTGGTCTGTAATTCTCCTTTTTGATGGGGTCTTTGTCTGGTTTTGGGATCAAGGTAATGCTGGCCTCATAAATTGAGTTTGGAAGTTTTCCTTCCATTTCTATTTTTTTTGGAACAGTTTCAGAAGAATAGGTATTAATTCTTCTTGAAA
>NW_025410138.1:0-8947 GCF_002201575.2 Neomonachus schauinslandi
TGAAACCCAAAATTTCCTTTTTCATTCCCAGGAATAATCTTCATGCCAGGAACCATGCCAGTTGAAGGCCAAGGACATTCTCTACCGATGACAGGTGTCCAAAGCCAAGGGCATCGTGACCACAGATACCCTTGCCTCAGAGGTGGATTCTTTAGCTTCCGAGTGTCCTACTCTGAAAACAAAGCTCCTGGTGTCTGACCATAGCCATCAAGGGTGGCTGGACTTAACGATCATTGATTGAGTTTCTGTTCTGATGAATGTGCTTTCTAAGGAAGGGCAGGAGAAGGCCATTCACTCCCAAGTGCTGGTAGACAAACAACCAGTGGGAGGAGACTCACCAGGTCTGATGGCAGAAACCTTCTCTTCCCAGTTATACCACTGATTTGCTAGGTGACCCTGGGCTGGTCCCTTCCCCTTTCTTGGATGCAATTGTTTTATCTGTAAAATAAGGGTATGGAACTTCCATGCCTCTGTCACTAAAGTATTATCAACCCTGTGTAAAGGAGATGTATAAAGTCAGAGGGTTGTTGTGTTGTGTCTTCCTTGTAGGTAGGGAATCTGAAATATTATGTTTATATAAAAAATAAATATATGAAGAGGTTGAATGAAAGATTAAGGGATGAATTTTTAAGGGAAAGCTTGAGACTATAAGAAAAATTGGGGCTGTGGCTGTCAGGCAGTTTGGGGAGCAAACGCTTTCCATCTCTTAGAGGTTGCATAACTTTAGAGACACCTTGCAGGAAAGGTTAGGGAAGTGTTGGAGGTAAGTAAGACCACTTCCACCTCCAAAACTCTGATTCTGTAGATCTTCAGGCATTTTTCATATCACCCACAAACCATGCTGGTTTGTTTTCTTGAAGGAACCCCTCAGTTTTTAAAGTCCTTTACTTCAGCCTCAAAAGGCAAATATCACACTGAAGTCACGCCTTACACTGGATTTTAAAGTCAGACAATTAAAAGAAAATGGTGTAAATAAAGAATATTCTCTAAAACTCCCTCAAATTGCCAAAATCATATCACAGCAAGAGTCAGTGTGTCCTGCAGCCTTGGGATCATTTGCAGTTTCTCCAATCAAACACCATAGGGAACTTGCATTTATAAGCCCAAGAGACTCCCAATCTAGGAGAAGTCCCCAAGAATCAAGGTACACTAGGGTACCCTACAGATTCTACCTTCCATCTCAAGCTTATACCAGGGCAAATGTGCATCCTCATTTTCTCTTCCCCACCCCTCATTGCCAAGATTATGGGGTGAAATTCCTATTAAGTTGGTTCATGTAAAAAACAAGCTTAGCAGTGTGATTAAGAGCATAGTCTTTGGATCAAACGGAGTGAATTTGAATCCTGGCTGGACCACTTGCTGGCTACATGTCTTCAGGCAAGTTATGAAAAACCTTTCTGAGCCTCAGTTTTCTCATCCACAGAATGGGAACAATAAGAGCAGTACTTGCCTTTTAGGGTTGGTCTGAAGATTGAATGAGTTCTTATTTGTAAATCACTTAGAGCACTGCCTGGAAGTGCTATTTCAGTGTTTGTTACATGCAAAACAATCCACTGTATTTCCCCCCTTTTTAAATGAAGAGATGTCAGACTACTTATCTAACTCACTCCCAAACTCCATTTGATCCTTAACACTGGGAGAACTGGTTTCCCCTCCAGTGTTAGAAACCTCCATTTTTCTGACTCCAAGCCTCCTATTGTTCCTTTTGCTTCTCTGGGGATGGAAAAGCAGGAAGTATGACTTCTCCCCTTTTGTACTGAATCCCTTTGCAGGGAGTCAAAGACTCTGGACCCAATGGCCATCTTCTTTACAAGTGGGACCACAGGCTTCCCCAAGATGGCAAAACACAGTCATGGATTTGCCTTGCGATCCTCTTTCCCTTCAAGGTAGGAAAGAAGGCACTGAGTTATGGGCTGGGCCACACATCTGGGGTGGTGTGTGCATGTGTGTGAGTGAACATGTGGGTTGGCAAAAGAGCTCTAAGCAAAATTGACTCCATCCTGCTTCTCCCTTCTGTGCTCTTTGGTTCAGACTGATGAAAATCTGAGAGGTAAATGCTGGGAATCCTAACCATTTGCTGACAGAGGCCTCTGATGACAAAGGAGGCATATTTAGGTCCTGCTTGAACACCTTGACAGGAGGTGTCCCTGTCAGTTGACTCAGGGTTTGGTGGGGAAGGACAGAATGTGCTAACAATGTAACCTGAAACAACAGGTCCTTTCCTCTCCCTAGTAATGGACAAATGAAACTCGGAGTTACCCAATTATGAGCTGTTAGGGAAAATCATTCCTGGAACCAAGCCACACCATGCCACTGTCCCTAATCTAGAACAAACGATCATGGAGGCTGAAGCTGTAGCCTTGGGTTAATCATTTAATCAGTTTTAAACTAAGCCTCTTCTCCCCTCTGCCCCTCCACCAGAGTAATATTCAGACCAAAACAAGTTCAATATCTTTCCTAACTTATTAACCAGACCAGAGGGCACCACGAGGTTTCTGGTGGACCTCGGCTATCTGTGCTGATGCACAGATATACAGTGTTGCACTGTTATACAGTGATAACAACTGAATAGCAAAACCCTGGAGGAATGGGGGTGGAAGAAGGGGAGTTCTTTCTGTGCAGTCTGAATAACAAGAGCAAAGGCACAAAGATATAAAAAGTAGCATATATAGAACTACTGAGATTTGAGGGTAGCTGGTGCTCAGAGTGTGGGGTAAGGGATAGACGGGAGGAGTTGGGAAAGTAAGCAGGGCCCCAGATCTTGTAGGATCTTGTGGGCCTTAGTGTAGCGTTTAGAGAGTTGTTTGTTTGTTTGTTTTGAGAGAGAGAGAGAGAGGGGAGGTATTAGAGCAATGCGACATATTTTAGGAAGGGAAAGACCTGATCAGATTTGTGTTTTGAAAAGATCACTGTGGCAGTGCCTGGGTGGCTCAGTCAGTGAAGCATCTGCTCAGTCATGATCCAGGGTCCTGAGATCGAGCCCCACATTGGGCTCTGTGCTGAACGTGGAACCTGCTTGAGATTCTCTCTCTCTCCCCTCCCCACCTACTTCCCACTTGTGCACATGCATGCTCTCTCTCTCAAGAGAAAGAAAGAAAGAAAAAGAAAGAAAGAAAGAGGGAAGGAAAGAAAGAAAGAAAAAGAAAAAAAAGATAAAAGATCACTGTAGTTGCAATATGGAGAATGGGTTGGGAAAAATCAGAATGGAGTTAGACCAGTTGGAGGGTCTTAGAATAATCCAAGATGGTGGTGGCTTGGCGAAAGTGTCAGAGACATGAAGGAAGTTAACATATTTGAGATTTTAGGAGGTAAAATGGATGGGATCTACTGGCTAGATGTGGGAGATAAGAGAGGGGCCAGTCAGAGAGGGGCCAATCAAAGTTGACTGTCAGATTTTGGGCTTGGACAGTTTCATGGGCAGTAATGACATTCACTAAAATACAGAGAACATTGGAGGAGAAAGAATTAGTCCAAGGGAGTCAGGAGAGATTAGGATCTAGTGAGTTTGAGGTCCCTGAGAGACACCCCAGAAGAGATGTTCAGTGGGTAGCGGGTCTAAAGCTGAGAAGACAGATCCTCCTAGCTAGTAACGTCTTACGGGTGAGCCACAATCCTAAGAGAGCTGGGATGAGGGAGGGTGGATTGCCCTTCCCTATTAATAGTAAAGTTCCTCAAAGCCATTGCCTGCTAATGGGAAGGTTGTGTTTTCTCAAGGAGTTATGCAGAAGCAGTAAGGTAGGGTATAGAAATGAGAAACCTTCTCCACTCCACCTTCCAATTATTGCCTATTGTCTAATTGTTTCCAGTCCTTTGCCAAGATGGGATATTAAGAATTAAGTCTCTCTCTCACCCTCTCTCCCTCTTCCTGTCTCCCTCTCTCTCCCTTTGTCTTTCTTCATCACAAATGACAGAAAGCCCAATCTAAACCTCTTTAAGCCAAAAAATGAGTACAGGAATTTATTGGATCATGAGGCAGGGCACTCCAGGGTTTGGCTTCAGACATAGCTAGAGAGTCTCTGGATTAGGTTGTCATCTCTCCATCTGTCAGCCCTGTTTCTGCTGTGTTTTGATGCTCTTCTCAGAAAGGCTTATTATCTCTTGTTATCCCCAAATGGCCAACATTATCTAGGACTATATCAGTAACAGAGTCAAATCCAAGAAAAGAGCTACAGATTTTGTCCCCATATTCCCAGCCTTAAGGATAATTATAACTAAACCAGTTGAAGGCACACATGCCAGAAAATAGGATTTGGCATACTCTAGGGACCTGGTTTGGGAGTGTGTCTGGAGCCCCAGTCAAACCACATGCACTGAGAATGAGGGGTGGGTCACCACCTGAAAACCAGAGTCCCCAGCCCTTGATCACATTCTCTCACGATCAATCACATACCTGAGGCCACTGTATTTTGGAGTTAGCAGGAAATTGCTGCAGCTGAAGACATCTGATATCTTCTGGTGCCTTTCGGACACAGGCTGGATTCTGGCGGTCTTTGGGTGCCTGTTGGAACCAGGGACAGCAGGGGCTACACTCCTTATCCATCATCTGCCCCAGTTTGACCCCAAGGTTGTTGAACAGGTAAGAAGACTAACCTTCTGGTATTGACAAACTCCTAGAAGAAACTCATGTTTCAAACTCAAAATCTGGACCCTGCTGAAAAATATTTTATTTAGCAGAGGGTCCCATAAGCACAATATAACCCTGGTTCTGGGTTTCTCAAAGTGTGGAGCACTGAATCCATCAGTGTATCTAAATCACATTGGATGAAACCTTGAAGAAAATGCAGATTCCAAGCCCTTCCGCCAGGCCTATGGATCAGATTTTGTGGACTTGGGACCCTGAAAACACATTTTGAGAAATTAAAGCAACCAGAGTAAGCTCAGGTATCCTGGATCTGCCAGAGCCAGGTAGCTGGTGTGTGTGTGTGTGAATGTGTGTGTGTGTGTGTGTGTGTTGTTGTTGTTGCTCAATTTATTGAAGTGTTTAAAAACAGAGTCCTTGGAAAATGACAAATCTAGTTTCTTATCCCACGTTCAACATTTATTTGTGGTTTACTTGCTACCCCGAGCCTCAGTTTCTTTATCTGGAGAATGGGAGTTTTAATAATTACTACATCACAAAATTGTTGGAATATAAATGAGACGGTACAGGTGAAGTGTGTGGAGTGCTTAGTCCTGAGCTGGCACACAGGCCCCTCCACCTCTCAAAGTCCAGTCCCCTCCCCACAACCTCTGTGGAGTCTGCTCTTTTCTCTGTCCTTCTCTTAGGAGCCCTTCTCATTAATCTCCCATCCATTAAATCTTTTCTCCTGTATTTTTAATCTCTCACTTTGCCCCTCTTCATTAATCTTTCATTTATCAAATCTTTTCTCCCATAGTTTCAACCTCTTGCTCTTCATTAACTCTGTACCCTTAGTCCATAAACATAGTCATGGTTCCCCATCCTAAAAAATACCTTCCCTTCACCCTGCTCCACACTGGACCCACCCTGACTTTCCTCCCTTAGTATCAAACTACTCTATAGAACATTCTCCACTTGCTGCAGCCACATCCTCTTCACTCAGCTTACTCCTGAACACTGCAGTCCTCCAAGGGTCTGCCCTCACCCTTCCTCTTCCTTCTAACCAATCTCCTCTGCTTCCATTTCACCAGCATGCGCATCCATTCAGGGGGTTCTTGAAACTATGCCTTAGGTCTAGTCTTCTCCCTCCATGCAAATTCCCCCTTGATTATCTCCCCCAAGTCCATCTGATGATCCCTCCAGCACATCAGACTGCATTTTCCATTTCTTATTCCCTGCCACATGTCAATATTTGCCTCTCTATCATTGTTTACTGCACACATCCTGCCAGTCCTTGAGGCTTAAAACTGCACAAAAACAAAAACAAAAACAAAAACACTGAATCCACCTTCCCCCCGCCACCTCCACTACATGGGTGTCCCAAAGTCTCAGTGTGCTTTAAGCTTGAATTATTTCAAAGTATTAATTCTACAAATCTACATACACACACACACACCAGCATTTGAAAATTTAATTATTTTGATTTATTTTTCATTTGTTACTTTTGTGATTTTAATGATAACATTTTTAGCTTCAGTTCCTCTTATTGAAGATGAGAGATACTGATTGAAAGAAGGAGTGTTAAGTTAAAAATGTACTACCCATTTTTAAAATTTTTTAAAGATTTTATTTATTTATTTGACAGAGAGAGAGACAGCGAGAGAGGGAACGCAAGCAGGGGGAGTGGGAGAGGGAGAAGCAGGCCTCCTGCTGAGCAGGGAGCCAGATGTGGGACCTGATCCCGGGACTCCAGGATCACGACCCGAGCCGAAGGCAGACGCTTAATGACTGAGCCACCCAGGCGCTCCCTAAAGATGTACTGTCCATTTAACTCAACACAAAACCCCCCAAATAATCCAACTGAAAATGAGAAGACATGAGCAGACATTTCTCTAAAGAAGACATCTAGATGGCCCAGAAACACATGAAAAGATGCTCCACATCATTCGTCATCAGGGAAATGCACATCAAAACCACAATGAGATATCATCTCACACCTGTCAGAATGGCTAAACTCAACAACACAAGAAACAACAAGTGTTGGCAAGGATGTGGATAAAAAGGAACCCTCATGCACTGTCTGGTGCGAATCCAAGCTGGTGCAGGCACTATGGAAAACAGTATGGAGGTTCCTCAAAAACTTAACAATAGAATTACCATATGATTCAGTAATTGCACTACTGGGTATTTACCCAAATAATATGAAAACACTATTTCAAAAGGATATATGCACTCCTATGTTTATTGCAGCATTATTTACAATAGCCAGTTATTAAAGCAGTCCAAGTATCCATTCATAGATGAATGGATAAAGAAGATGTGAGATAGATAGATAGATAGGCATAGATATGATGGGATATTACTCAGCCATAAAAAAAGGAATGAACTCTTGCCATTTGCAACAATTTGGATGGATCTAGCAGGTATAATGCTAAGCGAAATAAGTCAGAGAAAGACAAATATATGATTTTACTCATGTGGAATCTAAGAAACAAACAAACACAGGAAAAAAAAGAAACAAATCAAAAAATAGACTCATAACTATACAGAACAAACTGATGGCTACCAGAGGGGAGGTGAGTGGGAGGATGGGTGAAATTGGTGAAGGAGATTAAGAGTCCACTTACCTTAATGAGCACTGAGTCATATATAGAATTGTTGAATCACTATATTATACAACTGAAACTATATAACACTGTATGTTAATTATACTGGAAAAAGGATGGAAGGAAGGAAGGAAGCGAGGGAGGGAGGGAGGGAGAGTTGATTGGACTCAGAAAGAGGACTGAAAGTGGACGCAGATTTCCCCCAAGTACCCATTACACCTCCCTGTGGTTCTGTGTGGAAGATACAGATATTCTCATTTTACAGATGAGGAAACAGAGTTGCAGAGGACTTAGTAACAGGATTGAAGTCAAGCAGGCTGACCCCAAACCCACATTCTCTGCTCTTTAGTGTTCCTCGTTCTCCCAGTGTATCTCCACCCTGATCTGAAACTGAAAGACTCCCACCTCTAGTAAAACAACAGTGAATACCAGACATTTTAGACTCTATATAATCTGGCTCCAACTAACCCCAATCTTCCTAAATTTACTTCTTGTTCCTCTCCTGTCTAAATAAACCATATTCTTTGACTTCACTTAAATGTTTCTTCAACTCTGGAAACTTTACTCCTGTTACTCCTTCTATCTGCAAGAACCTCCCCCCCCTTCCTCTGCCTGTAGACACCATTCCATTTGTTAAATACCCCAACTCAATGCCCCCTGTTCCATGAGGTCCCTGGATCACCCATTCAAAAGGAATATTTCCCTCTGCTATGTTCTCCTTCTTCCAGTCTCTCTTATGACATCTACCAATTTCCTTCTTACCATATGAGTCCTGTTTTATTTCCTCTATTACCACCTACTCTCAGTTGGGATGTTATCTTACTCTTCTTGCTTTCGCCCAACAGTGTCTGTTGCATGCCATGTACAAAGTTCATGCTCAGTATAGGTCTATTGAAAGAATTAGATAAATAATGGGCTCTCCTTAGAGGGGAGATCAGAATTAAAATGCTAATAATTAACTGATATTTTAAATCTTTATTATAAAAATAAAATTCCTTCTTTTCTCATTTTCTAGATGTTGTTCAAATACCCCATCACCCATTGCTTTGCTGTGCCATTCGTATATCGAATGATTCTACGGCACAGTTCTACCAGGTATAGTAGAAGTGGTGGTAGCTGGTCATAACAATCTTTGGGTAGGAATTTAAGGACTCCAAAGTACCATGGTCTATTTTTTTTTTTTTAAGATTTTATTTATTTGACAGAGACACAGTGAGAGAGGGAGCACAAGCAGGGGGAGTGGGAGAGGGAGAAGCAGGCTTCCCGCAGAGCAGGGAGCCCGATGCGGGGCTCGATCCCAGGACCCCGGGATCATGACCTGAGCCGAAGGCAGACGCTTAACGACTGAGCCACCCAGGCGCCCCCCATGGCCTATTTTTAACTGTGGTTCTTTGAGGGGTGTGTGTGTGTGTGTGTGTGTGTGTGTGTGGGATAAGTGTTGGTGGTGATAATTAGTTCATTAAAGCAGGACTCCAAGATCCAAATGAAACACTCGGTAAGCCTTGCATCATTGTGGGTTTATTCTTTTTTAAACTTTTTCTTATGAAAGGACAAACATACAGAAAAATACATAAGACATAAATGTATAGATTAATGAGTTGTTGAAAAACACCAGTGTCACCACTCACTGAATCAGAAAAATAGAATATTGCCCACACCCCAGAGATCTCTTCATGGCTCTCTTTCTTCCCTAAAGGAATTTACTATCTTGACTTTTATGGTATTCATTTCCTTGTTTTCCCTTATAGTTTACCTCCTAAGGAAATACCCTTAAACAAATTAT
>NW_025410139.1:0-8941 GCF_002201575.2 Neomonachus schauinslandi
CAGAGCAAAAGAAACAGTCAACAAAACCAAAAGACAACCGACAGAATCGGAGAAGATATTTGCAAATGACATATCAGATAAAGGGCTAGTATCCAAAATCTATAAAGAACTTACCAAACTCAACACCCAAAGAACAAAGAATCCAATCAAGAAATGGGGAGAAGACACGAACAGACATTTTTCCAAAGAAGACATCCAAATGGCTAAAAGACACATGAAAAAGTGCTCAACATCGCTCAGCGTCAGGGAAATCCAAATCAAAACCTCAATGAGATACCACCTCACACCAGTCAGAATGGCTAAGATTAACAAGTCAGGAAATGACAGATGTTGGCGAGGATGCGGAGAAAGGGGAACCCTCCTACACTGTTGGTGGGAATGCAAGCTGGTGCAGCCACTCTGAAAAACAGTATGGAAGTTCCTCAAAAAGTTCAAAATAGAGCTACCGTACAACCCAGCAATTGCACTACTGGGTATTTACCCCAAAGATACAAATGTAGGGATCCGAAGAGGTATGTGCACCCCAATGTTTATAGCAGCAATGTCCACAATAGCCAAACTGTGGAAAGAGCCAAGATGTCCATCGACAGTTGAATGGATAAAGAAGATGTGGTATATATATACAATGGAATATTGTGCAGCCATCAAAAAAAAAAAACCAAAACCTTGCCATTTCCAACGATGTGGATGGAACTAGAGGGTATTATGCTGAGCGAAATAAGTCAATCAGAGAAAGACATGTATCATATGACCTCACTGATATGAGGAATTCTTAATCTCAGGAAATAAACTGAGGGTGGCTGGAGTGGTGGGGAGTGGGAAGGATGGGGTGGCTGGGCGATAGACATTGGGGAGGGTATGTGCTATGGTGAGCGCTGTGAATTGTGTAAGACTGATGAATCACAGATCTGTACCTCTGAAACAAATAATACATTATATGTTAAAAAAAGAAGAGAGAGAGAGAGAAGATAGTAGGAAGGGAAAAATGAAGGGGGAGAAATCGGAGGGGGAGATGAACCATGAGAGACTATGGACTCTGAGAAACAAACTGAGGGTTCTAGAGGGGAGGGGGGGATGGGTTAGCCTGGTGATGGGTATTAAAGAGGGCACGTTCTGCATGGAGCACTGGGTGTTATACGCAAACAATGAATCATGGAACACTACATCAAAAACTAATGATGTAATGTATGGTGACTAACATAACATAATAAAATTAAACTAAAAAAAAGAAAGAAAACAAGTATGCATTCTTTGTCCTGGGACTGGCTTGTATGTAATTGTCATCGCATACTTGCAGAAAGCTAGAAGAGATTTCTAGGGAAAGTGATATGAAACAACTAACCCCTTCCTTTTGAGGATCAACATCATTAAAATACATGTAAGAAACTGTGGTGGTGCTAACTGAGGCCAGGTGTCAGGAAAGGACAAGAGAAGCCAGCCGGAGGAGGCATCACAAGAAAGAGGAGATCTGGACTGGACACAGACTTAGAACTTCACTGAGGTCAGAAAGTCCACCCTCTGGGGCACCTGGGTGGCTCAGCCATTGGGCGTCTGCCTTCGGCTCAGGTCGTGATCTCAGGGTCCTGGGATCGAGCCCCGCATCGGGCTCCCTGCTCTGCGGGAAGCCTGCTTCTCCCTCTCCCACTCCCCTTGCTTGTGTTCCCTCTCTCTCTGTGTCTCTCTCTGTCAAATAAATAAAATCTTTTAAAAAAGAAAAAAAAAGAAAGTCCACCCTCTATTTACCCCAAAGATACAAATGTAGGGATCTGAAGGGGTATGTGCACCCTGATGTTTATAGCAGCAGTGTCCACAAGAGCCAAACTGTGGAAAGAGCCAAGATGTCCATCGACAGTTGAATGGATAAAGAAGATCTGGTATATACATATATATACATATATATATATATATATATATATATGTATATACAATGGAATATTATGCAGCCATCAAAAGGAATAAGATCTTGCCATTTGCAACGATGTGGATGGAACTGGAGGGTGTTATGCTGAGCGAAATAAGTCAATCAGAGAAAGACATGTATCATATGACCTCACTGATATGAGGAATTCTTAATCTCAGGAAACAAACTAAGGGTTGCTGGAGTGGGGGGTGCGGTGGGAGGGATGGGGTGGCTGGGTGATAGACATTAGGGAGGGTATGTGCTATGATGTGCGCTGTGAATTGTGCAAGACTGTTGAATCACAGATCTGTACCTCTGAAACAAATAATGCAATATATCTTAAGAAAAAAAAAAAGAAGAAGATAGCAGGAGGGGAAGAATGAAGGGGGGGAAATCAGAGGGGGAGACGAACCATGAGAGACGATGAACTCTGAAAAACAAACTGAGGGTTCTAGAGGGGAGAGGGGTGGGAGGATGGGTTAGCCTGGTGATGGGTATTGAGGAGGGCACATTCTGCATGGAGCACTGGGTGTTATGCACAAACAATGAATCATGGAACACGACATCAAAAACTAATGATGTAATGTATGGTGATTAACGTAACAATAAAAAATTAAAAAAAAAAAAAAGAAAGTCCACCCTCAGCGTGAGACCCCATTGCCCTGGCAGGTGGCAGGAGGCAGAGCAGACTAAGGGCTGCGTCTGTAACCACTGTCAGTAAGCCTGGAGTCCCTGGATACAGTTAGGGGGACAAACCCCCAAGAAAAAGACTAGACTTCCTGATAATTTGGCACATTGGCCTTACTGTCATTGCAGTTTGGATCTTATTTGATAATTAAAGCTGATGACCATATTTCATGGCCCAGGATTCCTAATGCTTTCCAAGTGGGAACGAGGAGAAAGAGAAGAGAGTAAGCAAAGTTGCCACTGTTGCTCAGTGGTAACAGTCCGACAGAGGAGCTATGAAGAAAGACAATGCAAACTGATGAGAACCATGTGCTCCTCCTCAGCAAACAAGACCCTCCATAACTGAGAAAGATGAGATGTTAACAATCACATGCCCAGATGCCTTAAATGTGTGTTCAGGTGCGCATAAATGTGTTCACATGCAAACACACACACACACATACACACGTTACAGGGGCTGAGCAGCTCTGACTTTCAGAGTCAGAAAGACAAACCCAGGGGCGCCTGGGGGGCTCAGTCGGTTAAGCGTCTGCCTTCAGCTCAGGTCATGATCTCAGGGTCCTGGGATCAAGCCCTGTATCGGGCTCCCTGCTCCATGGGGACCCTGCTTCTCCCTCTGCCTGCCACTCCCCCTGCTTATGCACTCTCTCTCTCAGACAAAAAAATTAATAAAAATTTTAAAAAAAAGATAGATGAACCCAATATTTCAACCTCAGTAGAGGTAAGTAAGACTGTACAGCTTAGTAAAAGGAGTTACCTCAGGGACTGAGAGCACCTATCATTGATGCGCCCCTGAAATTTAAAAATGTGCAGGTATAATACACCATTCGTCCAAGATTTCCCAGAGTCACTAACATTGGGAAGTCAGCAATTCTCATGTTTTTTTCACTTGAGTGAAATGTGGGTGGGGGCACGAGAGAACACATAAGTGATATATTCCTATCAGCATTATTTAAAATCCAGCGACGACTCATTTCTTTGCAATCCAAAAAGCATATAGAAAACAAGTGGCATTATTACACGGGTAACCTTGATTCTGCTCTAATTTATTTCCTGATAAATAAACTGTTCCCACATGTTACTACTTTGCTTATGATAATTTATGTACAACAAATCCCACAACTGATGTGACCACCACAGTTAAGGACAACTGCTTTAGAGAATATCTACCCTCTAACATTGTCATTGAAATCACTTACCTTCTTTGGAAGAAAGGATGGTGCCAGAATAACACACAGTTGTATTAAGGAGACAAATGAATAACCAACACCAATGGATTTCTAGCTTCAGTTGCTGAAGGGTTGGTATATTTACAGCTGCCACGTTTTTCTTACTGCACCAAGTGTTACAAGGCACCAAAAATAAGTCCCAACCCTACAAACATAATTTAATATTTTTTTCTGCAACCCAGACATTGATACATAACACAACTAGCAGATCAAATGAAGTTCATGGCCATCAATACATTTTCTCTATTAAAGAGCACTGAATGCCAAGAGAAGAACTGGCAAGAATTGGCAAGCAAATGAGATGTTCTTTTCAGGAGAATGCCTCTTTAGCTGTTCATTGAAGAGGACAGTGAACCTGGCCTCAACTGGAAGGAAGAGCTACAAGAAGACCGCAGGTGAAAGGGTGGACTCCACCAGAGACGCTCCAAAATGAGAACACACAGCCCAAGAAAGGCAGTCGCCCTCCCCTCTCCCACCACAGTCACGTGCAGAGAACCGCAGGTTTGTGGAAGTTAACTTCTCTCTACCTGAGTGGGTTTTATTTTATGTAAAACCTCACAGTGCAGTAACCAAACCTTTAGCAGAAATAAGAAGAGCATTTGCTTTGCAGTTCTTGCCCCGGCCACTGCATCAGTCACATTACATAAAGAAATCCAAACGCCTATTCATCACTGCTTTTCCGAGTTCATCTATAATTCAATCTATACTGAGAAGCTTCACACAATGAAATGGTTTTTTACTGAGCGATTACACACATCACCTGGATGCAAAAGAGAGCACGTTTTTCATGGATGCCAAGAGTTGTCAGAGTTGTTTATGGGAGAAGAAACATCGAGGCTTCTGTGTTCTGCTAGCCATGTGGAGCATGTGAGAGCCTTCTATAATGGAAAGAAAAATGAAAGACATAAAACTAGGGTAACAGGGAGGAAAGAAAAGAGAGGGAGGCAGGCTGGTAAAAAAAAAAAAATCAACCTTAATTTCTGATGCCAGCACTGCTGTGTATTTCAAAAGTGAACTTGAAAGCCCCATTCGGGGGGAAGAAATCACTTTTATCCACCACGTCCCCTACTCAGATGGATTTTTCTTTGACACGGTGGAAAGGTGAGTGCCAGAGTCATGGCTAAGTGGGGTCCAATACAGGAAGACAATGCAAGAGGCCTCTACAGAAGACAGAAGACCAAATGACGAATAAGAACAGAGTCAGCAGCCACCTGGGAAAGCACACAGGAAGATCCGCAGCTCTGACAACTCTTATGACTAGAAACCTGCCCCCAGCCAGAGACTCTAAAGGCTGAATTCATTCCCACACATGCTTTTTCTCTGTGCACTTATCTCCATGCTTATCCTCCTTTGAAGCAAAAAACTCATTAATCCAATTCAAATTGCCAACATCAGTAAATCCTTTGCCTCAGCATTTAAATGCCAATACCAATTAAATACCAACAGCAATTTAACTACTGATAGGATCTTCACTATGTTCAGGAAATCCAGCCAGAAGTCCAGCTAGCATTAATTCCAATACTCCTTCATCAATTCTAATTTACTCAGTGCAGAGAAATGAGGTAATTTGCTGGCCATGCTGACGATGCACCCAACTGGACTGAAATAACTCCGCAGCAAATAAGAAGGAACAAATTGATTGCAATCCACCAAACCTGAAGGACGTCTTCACCAAGGCTTCTGGACTATCAAGCTGAGGCAATTCATCAGCTAGGATCTCTTCTGGTGGTCGAGGGTCATGGACAATCATTGGCCGTGGCTTTTCCTTAGCATTCCCCGTGAGCCCATCGATGAGGGAGTTCCACAGACAGTTCTGTGACTTAGACCCTGAGGTGTGAGGGGAGAAAGGTGTGCAGTCAATTACCAACCAACAACATGTCCTGCCTTGCCCAACTCGGGATTCTCAAAAGCAAAGCAGGGAAACATATATTTCTCATGATCTCCACCATCATCTGAGGGCTCCAAAATACACTGGTCAGGCAACTTACGGAGCAACCAGGAATTTTTAAATTTATATGCAGAAAATAGGCTAACACCCTGAATATTTTGACCCACAGCTAAGTAGTAAGGATATATATCTTGTCTCATTTCAGGGGTGATCAACTCCCAACTCCTGGTAGAGCTGTGGACACTTAAATATATATTTATTCAGCAATTAGAAGTACACAAAGGACTACCATTTTAGAGAAGAGTAAGGATGTTCAGACACAAGCGTCCCTTATGAAATCAGCATGTGCAAGGACCAAGTTTCAAGACTCCATTCTATGGAGACAACCACCCCAAATAGGGCCCCACCTCTAAAACCCAGAACTCGCTCTGGCAGTTTCAATCTTCTAGAAGATCAAGACCCAAGGAAAATTACACCGCGGGTTTACTGATATTCTACCCAACAAACACTTCAAACATATGAGATAAACATTAAAGGCAAACATGAAGTGGTAATAGTATCACAAAATAGGGCCTGATAAGCCAGGCAATCAAGGGCAATATTGACAGGGATAAGTTACACTGGTATCATGTACCCTTGAAATGATATGATGAGAATGGCATTTCACCTCTGTGATCTTCCTTCCCAAAACACATAGCCCCAATGTATTAAGCATATTCCTAGCTTCTGTAAACCTGATCTTTAACATCTGCCCTACATGTATACCCCAGACATGCCTTGTTCTGGACAACTCAGTAATGCATCTGAGTCACCTTGTTTTTCAAATACAAATCAACCAAACCAGAGTCTACCCCCACAATACCTCCCTTACTGAGCTTTTGCACTCTGGGCCACTATTCACTTGCCCCACTCACCCCAGGGAAGGTACCAGACAACTAGAGACAGCCCCTATGTTCCAGAGCCCACTGAGATTATTCAAACTAGCCAATCCTAAGGCTGCTTACCTTGCCTTGCCCATTACTCCCTACAGAAGCCACAAAAAAGACACTTTCCCACAGTTTATCCTCCACCCCAGCTCTGCCTTATAACTGATCCCAGTGCTTCTCTGCATGGCCTCCATGGTGAGATATGTACCCCCTCTTTGGGGATCTGCAAGTATTACAAAACTATCTTTTCAGTGGCAGTCATCTCCAGATCTGTTGGCCCTACCATATGTAAATAATAAAAATCTATCCAAATACGCAGTCTAATCATGGGGAAAACATCAGACAAATCCCAAATGAAGGACATTTTGCAAACACCTGACCAGTACTCCTCAAAACTGTCGAGGTTATTAAAGAGTAATGAAAGTCTGAGAAACTATCACAGTCCAGAGGAGCCTAAGAAGACATGATGACTAAATATAATGTGGTGTCCTGATGGGATTGTGAAACTTAAAAGGACATTAGGTAAAAACTAAGGAAATCTGAATGAAGTATATACTTTAGTTAATAATAATTCATCACTATTAGTTCATTAATTGTGACAAATGTACCATATTAATATGAGATTAGTAATAGGGGAAATTGGGAATGGGGTATCTGGGAACTCTCAATACTATCTTTGCAAATTTTCTGTAAACCTAAAGCTGTTCTAAAATAAAAAGTTATTATAAAAATACAAACAAATAAATACTATAAAAATAGCTATTATAAAAGGTCTATGAGCAAAAAAACACTTTTTTTAAGTGGAGCCTGAGAGTATTACTATTGCTTTTTATCCTTGCATAAAGGTACTGTTGGGTTGCCAAGTCTTGCACCCATGGAGCTGTGTCCATCCAGAAGCGGTTGACTTTTTCTACCCCATCCATGCAGAGGGAGGACCTTTTTCTAATTCACATAAAGGCTCTTTATGAGGTCTGAGGGGGCATGCACAGAGGGCTAAAAAGCACTCCCACCTAATGCATATGCATGTGATAGGTGGGCAGAGAATAAATCTGTATGCATATGGGCATGCCTCTCCAAGACCCTAACCAGCTACTTGCACCCCACAACAGAAGAAATCATCTGAAGGACAGCTTTGCCACTAAGGTCAAAAGAACTTCACACACAAAGGGGAGCATCTCACAAAGATCCCTGAACCTTCACTAAGGACACACATGGGTCAGCAAACAACTCTTTCGATGACCATGACTATGACTGCTCCCCTTGGGATGCCCCACATCCAAACTGCTTTTGTATTAATCAAGAGAAATTAAAGCACACTAGTGCCAGGAAACAGATGCCTCCCACTCCTGAAATGCAGAACAGCTTTTCTAAAGTCCTAAACAGACATCTTAATAAGATCTGGTCCTATTAATGAAGGTCTGGTTCTATGTCAAAAAAGGTCTGTTCTATGTTAACTAAGGTCTGGTTCTAGGAGGAAGAACAACAGCAGTAGCCTGTTTTCTTAAATTTGATCTAAACAAAAGCCTTACAATAAACTCCCTGCCCATTTCCCTTCATTCTTTTATTTAGTCATTCAATGTAGATATATTTAATTCCCTCAATATGCCAGGTTCCATTCTGGGCCACAGAAGTAGAAAGATGAACCCATAAGCAATCACAATAAGTGGGCAATGCACCATAACTAAGGGCAAATGAAGTGCTCTAGGAGACAGAGGAGGGCTCACCCACTCTGCTTCAGGGCCAGGGGGAAAGTTACACAGAGAACACCACATCTGATACCGATCTAAAGCAGAAACAGATCTTCAGCAGGTGAAAAACAGAGAAAAGAACGTTCCAGTGCAAACAGTATGTGCAAAAGCTCAGAGGTTAACAAAGTAGCTTGTAAAGGCTGGAGCAAAGTGAGAGGGAACAGTGACCAGAGAAAAGGTCAAAGGCTGGTTGGACAAGTTGTAAATTGCCTTGAATAAAATGCTAGTCATTTAGAAAGTCTTCTTTAGACAAAAAAGAACTAAGGCCATATCTGTGTTTGAGAAAGGAGACTGGCACATTACAGAGCAGTGAACTTGTGAGGAATAGCATGGTAATATGAAAGGGTCTATGAATCTGTCTCATCTGTAGATGAAATAAAGTCTTACCCATACTTATGACTAATTTTTAAGTATATATAAATGTGATTAATAAATTATAAATTCATGTAAAATCACTAATGAAATGAGCAACTATATGCCAGCAAATTAGATAATCTGGAAGAAATGGATGCATTTCTAGAGATGTATCAACTACCAAAACTGAACCAGGATGAAATAGAAAA
>NW_025410140.1:0-8941 GCF_002201575.2 Neomonachus schauinslandi
CAGAGCAAAAGAAACAGTCAACAAAACCAAAAGACAACCGACAGAATCGGAGAAGATATTTGCAAATGACATATCAGATAAAGGGCTAGTATCCAAAATCTATAAAGAACTTACCAAACTCAACACCCAAAGAACAAAGAATCCAATCAAGAAATGGGGAGAAGACACGAACAGACATTTTTCCAAAGAAGACATCCAAATGGCTAAAAGACACATGAAAAAGTGCTCAACATCGCTCAGCGTCAGGGAAATCCAAATCAAAACCTCAATGAGATACCACCTCACACCAGTCAGAATGGCTAAGATTAACAAGTCAGGAAATGACAGATGTTGGCGAGGATGCGGAGAAAGGGGAACCCTCCTACACTGTTGGTGGGAATGCAAGCTGGTGCAGCCACTCTGAAAAACAGTATGGAAGTTCCTCAAAAAGTTCAAAATAGAGCTACCGTACAACCCAGCAATTGCACTACTGGGTATTTACCCCAAAGATACAAATGTAGGGATCCGAAGAGGTATGTGCACCCCAATGTTTATAGCAGCAATGTCCACAATAGCCAAACTGTGGAAAGAGCCAAGATGTCCATCGACAGTTGAATGGATAAAGAAGATGTGGTATATATATACAATGGAATATTGTGCAGCCATCAAAAAAAAAAAACCAAAACCTTGCCATTTCCAACGATGTGGATGGAACTAGAGGGTATTATGCTGAGCGAAATAAGTCAATCAGAGAAAGACATGTATCATATGACCTCACTGATATGAGGAATTCTTAATCTCAGGAAATAAACTGAGGGTGGCTGGAGTGGTGGGGAGTGGGAAGGATGGGGTGGCTGGGCGATAGACATTGGGGAGGGTATGTGCTATGGTGAGCGCTGTGAATTGTGTAAGACTGATGAATCACAGATCTGTACCTCTGAAACAAATAATACATTATATGTTAAAAAAAGAAGAGAGAGAGAGAGAAGATAGTAGGAAGGGAAAAATGAAGGGGGAGAAATCGGAGGGGGAGATGAACCATGAGAGACTATGGACTCTGAGAAACAAACTGAGGGTTCTAGAGGGGAGGGGGGGATGGGTTAGCCTGGTGATGGGTATTAAAGAGGGCACGTTCTGCATGGAGCACTGGGTGTTATACGCAAACAATGAATCATGGAACACTACATCAAAAACTAATGATGTAATGTATGGTGACTAACATAACATAATAAAATTAAACTAAAAAAAAGAAAGAAAACAAGTATGCATTCTTTGTCCTGGGACTGGCTTGTATGTAATTGTCATCGCATACTTGCAGAAAGCTAGAAGAGATTTCTAGGGAAAGTGATATGAAACAACTAACCCCTTCCTTTTGAGGATCAACATCATTAAAATACATGTAAGAAACTGTGGTGGTGCTAACTGAGGCCAGGTGTCAGGAAAGGACAAGAGAAGCCAGCCGGAGGAGGCATCACAAGAAAGAGGAGATCTGGACTGGACACAGACTTAGAACTTCACTGAGGTCAGAAAGTCCACCCTCTGGGGCACCTGGGTGGCTCAGCCATTGGGCGTCTGCCTTCGGCTCAGGTCGTGATCTCAGGGTCCTGGGATCGAGCCCCGCATCGGGCTCCCTGCTCTGCGGGAAGCCTGCTTCTCCCTCTCCCACTCCCCTTGCTTGTGTTCCCTCTCTCTCTGTGTCTCTCTCTGTCAAATAAATAAAATCTTTTAAAAAAGAAAAAAAAAGAAAGTCCACCCTCTATTTACCCCAAAGATACAAATGTAGGGATCTGAAGGGGTATGTGCACCCTGATGTTTATAGCAGCAGTGTCCACAAGAGCCAAACTGTGGAAAGAGCCAAGATGTCCATCGACAGTTGAATGGATAAAGAAGATCTGGTATATACATATATATACATATATATATATATATATATATATATGTATATACAATGGAATATTATGCAGCCATCAAAAGGAATAAGATCTTGCCATTTGCAACGATGTGGATGGAACTGGAGGGTGTTATGCTGAGCGAAATAAGTCAATCAGAGAAAGACATGTATCATATGACCTCACTGATATGAGGAATTCTTAATCTCAGGAAACAAACTAAGGGTTGCTGGAGTGGGGGGTGCGGTGGGAGGGATGGGGTGGCTGGGTGATAGACATTAGGGAGGGTATGTGCTATGATGTGCGCTGTGAATTGTGCAAGACTGTTGAATCACAGATCTGTACCTCTGAAACAAATAATGCAATATATCTTAAGAAAAAAAAAAAGAAGAAGATAGCAGGAGGGGAAGAATGAAGGGGGGGAAATCAGAGGGGGAGACGAACCATGAGAGACGATGAACTCTGAAAAACAAACTGAGGGTTCTAGAGGGGAGAGGGGTGGGAGGATGGGTTAGCCTGGTGATGGGTATTGAGGAGGGCACATTCTGCATGGAGCACTGGGTGTTATGCACAAACAATGAATCATGGAACACGACATCAAAAACTAATGATGTAATGTATGGTGATTAACGTAACAATAAAAAATTAAAAAAAAAAAAAAGAAAGTCCACCCTCAGCGTGAGACCCCATTGCCCTGGCAGGTGGCAGGAGGCAGAGCAGACTAAGGGCTGCGTCTGTAACCACTGTCAGTAAGCCTGGAGTCCCTGGATACAGTTAGGGGGACAAACCCCCAAGAAAAAGACTAGACTTCCTGATAATTTGGCACATTGGCCTTACTGTCATTGCAGTTTGGATCTTATTTGATAATTAAAGCTGATGACCATATTTCATGGCCCAGGATTCCTAATGCTTTCCAAGTGGGAACGAGGAGAAAGAGAAGAGAGTAAGCAAAGTTGCCACTGTTGCTCAGTGGTAACAGTCCGACAGAGGAGCTATGAAGAAAGACAATGCAAACTGATGAGAACCATGTGCTCCTCCTCAGCAAACAAGACCCTCCATAACTGAGAAAGATGAGATGTTAACAATCACATGCCCAGATGCCTTAAATGTGTGTTCAGGTGCGCATAAATGTGTTCACATGCAAACACACACACACACATACACACGTTACAGGGGCTGAGCAGCTCTGACTTTCAGAGTCAGAAAGACAAACCCAGGGGCGCCTGGGGGGCTCAGTCGGTTAAGCGTCTGCCTTCAGCTCAGGTCATGATCTCAGGGTCCTGGGATCAAGCCCTGTATCGGGCTCCCTGCTCCATGGGGACCCTGCTTCTCCCTCTGCCTGCCACTCCCCCTGCTTATGCACTCTCTCTCTCAGACAAAAAAATTAATAAAAATTTTAAAAAAAAGATAGATGAACCCAATATTTCAACCTCAGTAGAGGTAAGTAAGACTGTACAGCTTAGTAAAAGGAGTTACCTCAGGGACTGAGAGCACCTATCATTGATGCGCCCCTGAAATTTAAAAATGTGCAGGTATAATACACCATTCGTCCAAGATTTCCCAGAGTCACTAACATTGGGAAGTCAGCAATTCTCATGTTTTTTTCACTTGAGTGAAATGTGGGTGGGGGCACGAGAGAACACATAAGTGATATATTCCTATCAGCATTATTTAAAATCCAGCGACGACTCATTTCTTTGCAATCCAAAAAGCATATAGAAAACAAGTGGCATTATTACACGGGTAACCTTGATTCTGCTCTAATTTATTTCCTGATAAATAAACTGTTCCCACATGTTACTACTTTGCTTATGATAATTTATGTACAACAAATCCCACAACTGATGTGACCACCACAGTTAAGGACAACTGCTTTAGAGAATATCTACCCTCTAACATTGTCATTGAAATCACTTACCTTCTTTGGAAGAAAGGATGGTGCCAGAATAACACACAGTTGTATTAAGGAGACAAATGAATAACCAACACCAATGGATTTCTAGCTTCAGTTGCTGAAGGGTTGGTATATTTACAGCTGCCACGTTTTTCTTACTGCACCAAGTGTTACAAGGCACCAAAAATAAGTCCCAACCCTACAAACATAATTTAATATTTTTTTCTGCAACCCAGACATTGATACATAACACAACTAGCAGATCAAATGAAGTTCATGGCCATCAATACATTTTCTCTATTAAAGAGCACTGAATGCCAAGAGAAGAACTGGCAAGAATTGGCAAGCAAATGAGATGTTCTTTTCAGGAGAATGCCTCTTTAGCTGTTCATTGAAGAGGACAGTGAACCTGGCCTCAACTGGAAGGAAGAGCTACAAGAAGACCGCAGGTGAAAGGGTGGACTCCACCAGAGACGCTCCAAAATGAGAACACACAGCCCAAGAAAGGCAGTCGCCCTCCCCTCTCCCACCACAGTCACGTGCAGAGAACCGCAGGTTTGTGGAAGTTAACTTCTCTCTACCTGAGTGGGTTTTATTTTATGTAAAACCTCACAGTGCAGTAACCAAACCTTTAGCAGAAATAAGAAGAGCATTTGCTTTGCAGTTCTTGCCCCGGCCACTGCATCAGTCACATTACATAAAGAAATCCAAACGCCTATTCATCACTGCTTTTCCGAGTTCATCTATAATTCAATCTATACTGAGAAGCTTCACACAATGAAATGGTTTTTTACTGAGCGATTACACACATCACCTGGATGCAAAAGAGAGCACGTTTTTCATGGATGCCAAGAGTTGTCAGAGTTGTTTATGGGAGAAGAAACATCGAGGCTTCTGTGTTCTGCTAGCCATGTGGAGCATGTGAGAGCCTTCTATAATGGAAAGAAAAATGAAAGACATAAAACTAGGGTAACAGGGAGGAAAGAAAAGAGAGGGAGGCAGGCTGGTAAAAAAAAAAAAATCAACCTTAATTTCTGATGCCAGCACTGCTGTGTATTTCAAAAGTGAACTTGAAAGCCCCATTCGGGGGGAAGAAATCACTTTTATCCACCACGTCCCCTACTCAGATGGATTTTTCTTTGACACGGTGGAAAGGTGAGTGCCAGAGTCATGGCTAAGTGGGGTCCAATACAGGAAGACAATGCAAGAGGCCTCTACAGAAGACAGAAGACCAAATGACGAATAAGAACAGAGTCAGCAGCCACCTGGGAAAGCACACAGGAAGATCCGCAGCTCTGACAACTCTTATGACTAGAAACCTGCCCCCAGCCAGAGACTCTAAAGGCTGAATTCATTCCCACACATGCTTTTTCTCTGTGCACTTATCTCCATGCTTATCCTCCTTTGAAGCAAAAAACTCATTAATCCAATTCAAATTGCCAACATCAGTAAATCCTTTGCCTCAGCATTTAAATGCCAATACCAATTAAATACCAACAGCAATTTAACTACTGATAGGATCTTCACTATGTTCAGGAAATCCAGCCAGAAGTCCAGCTAGCATTAATTCCAATACTCCTTCATCAATTCTAATTTACTCAGTGCAGAGAAATGAGGTAATTTGCTGGCCATGCTGACGATGCACCCAACTGGACTGAAATAACTCCGCAGCAAATAAGAAGGAACAAATTGATTGCAATCCACCAAACCTGAAGGACGTCTTCACCAAGGCTTCTGGACTATCAAGCTGAGGCAATTCATCAGCTAGGATCTCTTCTGGTGGTCGAGGGTCATGGACAATCATTGGCCGTGGCTTTTCCTTAGCATTCCCCGTGAGCCCATCGATGAGGGAGTTCCACAGACAGTTCTGTGACTTAGACCCTGAGGTGTGAGGGGAGAAAGGTGTGCAGTCAATTACCAACCAACAACATGTCCTGCCTTGCCCAACTCGGGATTCTCAAAAGCAAAGCAGGGAAACATATATTTCTCATGATCTCCACCATCATCTGAGGGCTCCAAAATACACTGGTCAGGCAACTTACGGAGCAACCAGGAATTTTTAAATTTATATGCAGAAAATAGGCTAACACCCTGAATATTTTGACCCACAGCTAAGTAGTAAGGATATATATCTTGTCTCATTTCAGGGGTGATCAACTCCCAACTCCTGGTAGAGCTGTGGACACTTAAATATATATTTATTCAGCAATTAGAAGTACACAAAGGACTACCATTTTAGAGAAGAGTAAGGATGTTCAGACACAAGCGTCCCTTATGAAATCAGCATGTGCAAGGACCAAGTTTCAAGACTCCATTCTATGGAGACAACCACCCCAAATAGGGCCCCACCTCTAAAACCCAGAACTCGCTCTGGCAGTTTCAATCTTCTAGAAGATCAAGACCCAAGGAAAATTACACCGCGGGTTTACTGATATTCTACCCAACAAACACTTCAAACATATGAGATAAACATTAAAGGCAAACATGAAGTGGTAATAGTATCACAAAATAGGGCCTGATAAGCCAGGCAATCAAGGGCAATATTGACAGGGATAAGTTACACTGGTATCATGTACCCTTGAAATGATATGATGAGAATGGCATTTCACCTCTGTGATCTTCCTTCCCAAAACACATAGCCCCAATGTATTAAGCATATTCCTAGCTTCTGTAAACCTGATCTTTAACATCTGCCCTACATGTATACCCCAGACATGCCTTGTTCTGGACAACTCAGTAATGCATCTGAGTCACCTTGTTTTTCAAATACAAATCAACCAAACCAGAGTCTACCCCCACAATACCTCCCTTACTGAGCTTTTGCACTCTGGGCCACTATTCACTTGCCCCACTCACCCCAGGGAAGGTACCAGACAACTAGAGACAGCCCCTATGTTCCAGAGCCCACTGAGATTATTCAAACTAGCCAATCCTAAGGCTGCTTACCTTGCCTTGCCCATTACTCCCTACAGAAGCCACAAAAAAGACACTTTCCCACAGTTTATCCTCCACCCCAGCTCTGCCTTATAACTGATCCCAGTGCTTCTCTGCATGGCCTCCATGGTGAGATATGTACCCCCTCTTTGGGGATCTGCAAGTATTACAAAACTATCTTTTCAGTGGCAGTCATCTCCAGATCTGTTGGCCCTACCATATGTAAATAATAAAAATCTATCCAAATACGCAGTCTAATCATGGGGAAAACATCAGACAAATCCCAAATGAAGGACATTTTGCAAACACCTGACCAGTACTCCTCAAAACTGTCGAGGTTATTAAAGAGTAATGAAAGTCTGAGAAACTATCACAGTCCAGAGGAGCCTAAGAAGACATGATGACTAAATATAATGTGGTGTCCTGATGGGATTGTGAAACTTAAAAGGACATTAGGTAAAAACTAAGGAAATCTGAATGAAGTATATACTTTAGTTAATAATAATTCATCACTATTAGTTCATTAATTGTGACAAATGTACCATATTAATATGAGATTAGTAATAGGGGAAATTGGGAATGGGGTATCTGGGAACTCTCAATACTATCTTTGCAAATTTTCTGTAAACCTAAAGCTGTTCTAAAATAAAAAGTTATTATAAAAATACAAACAAATAAATACTATAAAAATAGCTATTATAAAAGGTCTATGAGCAAAAAAACACTTTTTTTAAGTGGAGCCTGAGAGTATTACTATTGCTTTTTATCCTTGCATAAAGGTACTGTTGGGTTGCCAAGTCTTGCACCCATGGAGCTGTGTCCATCCAGAAGCGGTTGACTTTTTCTACCCCATCCATGCAGAGGGAGGACCTTTTTCTAATTCACATAAAGGCTCTTTATGAGGTCTGAGGGGGCATGCACAGAGGGCTAAAAAGCACTCCCACCTAATGCATATGCATGTGATAGGTGGGCAGAGAATAAATCTGTATGCATATGGGCATGCCTCTCCAAGACCCTAACCAGCTACTTGCACCCCACAACAGAAGAAATCATCTGAAGGACAGCTTTGCCACTAAGGTCAAAAGAACTTCACACACAAAGGGGAGCATCTCACAAAGATCCCTGAACCTTCACTAAGGACACACATGGGTCAGCAAACAACTCTTTCGATGACCATGACTATGACTGCTCCCCTTGGGATGCCCCACATCCAAACTGCTTTTGTATTAATCAAGAGAAATTAAAGCACACTAGTGCCAGGAAACAGATGCCTCCCACTCCTGAAATGCAGAACAGCTTTTCTAAAGTCCTAAACAGACATCTTAATAAGATCTGGTCCTATTAATGAAGGTCTGGTTCTATGTCAAAAAAGGTCTGTTCTATGTTAACTAAGGTCTGGTTCTAGGAGGAAGAACAACAGCAGTAGCCTGTTTTCTTAAATTTGATCTAAACAAAAGCCTTACAATAAACTCCCTGCCCATTTCCCTTCATTCTTTTATTTAGTCATTCAATGTAGATATATTTAATTCCCTCAATATGCCAGGTTCCATTCTGGGCCACAGAAGTAGAAAGATGAACCCATAAGCAATCACAATAAGTGGGCAATGCACCATAACTAAGGGCAAATGAAGTGCTCTAGGAGACAGAGGAGGGCTCACCCACTCTGCTTCAGGGCCAGGGGGAAAGTTACACAGAGAACACCACATCTGATACCGATCTAAAGCAGAAACAGATCTTCAGCAGGTGAAAAACAGAGAAAAGAACGTTCCAGTGCAAACAGTATGTGCAAAAGCTCAGAGGTTAACAAAGTAGCTTGTAAAGGCTGGAGCAAAGTGAGAGGGAACAGTGACCAGAGAAAAGGTCAAAGGCTGGTTGGACAAGTTGTAAATTGCCTTGAATAAAATGCTAGTCATTTAGAAAGTCTTCTTTAGACAAAAAAGAACTAAGGCCATATCTGTGTTTGAGAAAGGAGACTGGCACATTACAGAGCAGTGAACTTGTGAGGAATAGCATGGTAATATGAAAGGGTCTATGAATCTGTCTCATCTGTAGATGAAATAAAGTCTTACCCATACTTATGACTAATTTTTAAGTATATATAAATGTGATTAATAAATTATAAATTCATGTAAAATCACTAATGAAATGAGCAACTATATGCCAGCAAATTAGATAATCTGGAAGAAATGGATGCATTTCTAGAGATGTATCAACTACCAAAACTGAACCAGGATGAAATAGAAAA
>NW_025410141.1:0-248 GCF_002201575.2 Neomonachus schauinslandi
TTCCCATATATAACCCACAAATATAAATATGTATCTCCCACATCTTCCTTATACATTCATCATTCACGGGACATTTGGGCTCTAAATAATTTGAGTATATTTCATAATGCTGCTAGAAAGATCGGGGTTCATGTATCACTTTGAATCACTATTTCTGCATCCTTTGTGTAAATACATAGTGTTGCAATTGCTGGATTGTAGGGTAGTTCTATCTTTATTTTAAAATATTTTTATTGTTATGTTAATCC
>NW_025410141.1:348-8922 GCF_002201575.2 Neomonachus schauinslandi
TTCTTTTCTTCATATTCAAATGATTATTTTACTAAATAAACATAATCTGGCTAATACCTAAAGAACTGTTTACTTTAGTACCAAATATATTAGTAGTAAATGGGAAGATTTCATGTGAGATTTTAACATTTTTATAATATGCACATTACAATAAGATAAACGTGGTCTATCCAGGAAAATGAAAGAATTTAAAGGTGTCTCAAGGACCCAGACATTTCTCTTGTGGTTTCTGCCTTTCGAGGCATCCTTATGAATGGGAACCTATCCCACATAATGAAAAGACTTCATGTTGCGGCTTCCCAGAATCTTTGCATTGTCAGGCACATTCCTTTGTAATAAAAATGTTATTTTTATAAAAAATTGAAAACCATTATGAATCACTCTTCTGTTCTGTAACCAGACACAAAAGGCCATATTGTAGGATTCCAGGCACAGGAAAATCCCAGAACAGGTAAACATCAGAGACAGGGAGAAGAGCAGTGGTTTCTGTGATGGGAATGTTCTAGAAGTGAATGGTTGAGCAACACTCTGAGTGTACCTCATGGCACCTGGATATACAATTGAAAAGGATCAGAGGGGCGCCTGGGTGGCTCCAGTCCTTAAGCTTCTGCCTTCTGCTCAGGTCCTGATCCCAGGGTCCTGGGACTGAGCCGCCATCAGGCTCTCTGCTCAGTGGGTATCCTGCTTCTCCTCTCCCACTCCCCCTGCTTGTGTTCCTGCTGTCGCGTGCGCTCTCTCTCTCTGTCAAATCAATAAATAATATCTTTATTTTAAAAAAAAGGAAAAGTATCAGAGTAAAATTTTATGTAGATTCAGATTCTACTTTATTTAAGGAACAAAGTATATGAAGCCATTATACAGGTGCATACAGACCACAAACACTACAAGAATGCAATGACAGAGGAGGGGAAGCCAACCTTCAGGGCTATAGCCAGCAGGAGCTGCTGCTCGGGGCCGGCGCTGGTTGCTCCAATGAGGCAGGGGGCTGCTGGGGCCCGGCGGCGACCCCAGGACCAGGGCCTGGACCCTGCTCCACCTCCGGGTTGGGCATCGGTGCGGGTGGCTCTTCCAGCGCAGGAGCGTGAATGAGCCTTCGGACTAACACCTGCGCCGGCACCCACGGGGCCGGGGGCGCCCCTGCTCTCCCTAGTGGCTGAGCCCCCGCAGCAGGGACGGGCTCGGCCCACGGGGGCTCTGAGGCGACAGCAGGGGCCACAGCGGGAGCTGGCCCCAGTTCTTGCACTCCTTCCGGATCTCGCTCTGGGGCTGGTGCTGTAGCTCCAAGAAGAGAAAGTCTCTTTGGCCTGATGGGCTTCCCACGGCCCTTGTATGGGAAGGAAACTTTTCCCTCGGCACAGTGCTGTCTGAGTCCAGGATCCGATCCCTAGGAGGTCTCCCCGGACGGCAGGCCATGGGGACAGGGATCTGGGACTACGCACTGCTCCTGGCCCAACCCCACTCTATGAAGGCTTGCTCTGCGTGGCCCTCCCAGTCCCCTCCACGGGCTCTCGCCAGGCAACCACGGCCCTCCTAACCCCCAGCCTCTGGCTCCGGGGGCTCCAGGGGTTGCAGCTGTGACAGCAGACGCTGGGCACAGCGTTCCTGGTCCAAGCCTGGCCTATGGAGGCCCATGTACATGAGCAGCACGTTCAGGCAGGGAAATTCTAGGCGCTGGAAAAAGTCCTGGGGATAGTGGTCCAACCATGTGCCCAGGATGGAGGAGATGGTCCTGGGGACAGACAGGTAGGCAGTGAGTCAGAGGACAAGGCACCCTCCCACACAGATGTCCCAGGGAACCCCTGAATGTCAGAGACCGGGCCTACTCCTTGCTTTGAAACTAGACCTCAATCACAAGAGGAAAGTCAGAAAGAACTCAAATACAGGGAGGCTAAAGAGCATCCAACTAAAAATGAATGGGTCAACCAGGAAATTAAAGAAGAATTAAAACGATTTATGGAAACACATGAAAATGAAAACACAACTGTTAAAATCTTTGGGATGCAGCAAAGGCAGTCCTAAAAGGAAAGTATACAGCAATACAAGCCATTCTCAAGAAACATGAAAGGTCTCAAGTATACAACCTAACCCTACACCTAAAGGAGCTGGAGAAAGAACAAATAAAGCCTAAACCCAGCAGGAGAAGAGAAATAATAAAGATCAGAACAGAAATCAATGAAGTAGAAACCAAAAGAACAGTAGAACAGATCAACGAAACTAGGAGCTGGTTCTTTGAAAGAATTGACAAGATTGATAAACCCCTGGACAGACTTATCAAAAAGAAAAGAGAAATGAACCAAATCAACAAAACCATGAATGATAGAGGAGAGATCACAATCAACACCAATTCTAAGAACATATTATGAGCAACTCTATGCCAGCAACCTAGGTAATCTGGAAGAAATGGATGCATTTCTAGAGATGTATCAACGACCAAAACTGAAGCAGGAAAAAATAGAAAAAATAGAAAACCTTAACAGTCCTATAAGCACTAAGGATATTGAAGCAGTCATCAAAAATCCCCCAACAAACAAAAGCTCAGGGCCAGATGGCTTCCCAAGGGAATTCTACCAAACATTTAAAGAAGAATTAATACCTATTCTTCTGAAATGGTTCAAAAATAGAAATGGAAGGAAAACTTCCAAACTCATTTTATGAGGCCAGCATTACCTTGATCCCCAAACCAGACAAAGAACCCATCAAAAGGGAGACTTACAGACCAATATCCTTGATGAACATGGATGTAATGGAGAATTATAGACCAATATCCTTGCAAAAATTCTCTCCAAAATACTATCCAATAGGATCTAACAGTACTTTAAAAGGATTATTCACCACAACCAAGTGGGATTTATCCGTGGGCTGCAAGGTTGGTTTGACATCCGCCAATCAATCAATGTGATACAAAACATTAATAAAAGAAAGAACAACAACCATATGATCCTCTCAATAGATGCAGAAAAAGCATTTGACAAAGTACAGCATCCTTTCTGGATCAAAACTCTTCAGAGTATAGGGATCGAGGGTACATACCTCAATATCATAAAAGCCATCTATGAAAAACCCACAATGAATATCATTCTCAATGGGGAAAAACTAAGAGCTTTCCCCCTAAGGTCAGGAACATGGCAGGGATGTCCACTATCACCACTGCTATTCAACATAGTATTAGAAGTCCTAGCCACAGCAATCAGACAACAAAAAGAAATAAAAGGCATCCAAAATGGCAAAGAAGTCAAACTTTCACTTTTTGCAGATGATAGGATTCTACAAAGTAATGGAAACAACCAAGAAATGTAAAAGGCAACCTATGGAATAAGAAAACATTTGCAAACCATCAACTAATAAGGGGTTAATATACAAACTATATGAGGAACAAACAAGCTCTATGGAAAAACACAAATAACAACTTTAAAAAAAGACAATTTAAAACAGAAAATATCGCATACCAAAATCTATGGGATACAGCAAAAGTGGTTCTAGTGGAATTTAATAGCAACACAGGCTTGTAACAAACAAAAACAATGAATCCCCCTGCAAATATATATGTATTTTCTAGTTCTTTATATATATATATAAATATATATATATGAACAAACAAAGGAAAAAGTTAGTTGAAGGAAATAAATAATGAGGATCTGATTGGAAATAAATACAATAGATAATAAAAAGAAAATAAAGGTCACCTGGCTGGCTAAGTCAGTGGAATGTGTAATGTGTAACTTTTGATCCCAGGTTTGTGCCGCATGTTTGAACCCCATGGTGGGTGACCCCATGTTGGAGCCACATGTTGGGTGTAGAGATTACTTAAAAATAAAATATTTTTTTAATAAGAGAAAATACAAAAACATCAATGAAGCTAAGAGCTGCTTCTTTTATAAGGTAAACAAAATTAACAAACCTTTACCTAGACTCAAGAAGAATAAAAGCATTCCAATAATTAACATCAGGAATGCAAAAGAAAGCACAAATGATGTCACAGAAATACAAAGTATCATAAGAGACTACCAAGAAGATTTATATGCCAATAAATTAGGTAACCTAGAAAGATGGATAAATCCCTAGAAATTTACAATCTTCCCTGAATGAATCATGAAGAAATAGAAAATCTGAATTTGCATTTTACTAATAAGGAGATTGAATTAGTAATCAAAAACCTCCCCACAAACAAAAGTTCAATAGATGGCTTTACTAGTGAATTCTATGAACATTCAAGAATATCTAATAGTTATACTTCTCAAAATCTTCCAAAAACTCAGAGCAGTTGGAATGTTTCCAAGCTTATTTTACAAGGCTAGCATTACCCAGATACCAAAACCAGGCAAGGACACCACAGGAGAAAAAAGAAAAGAAAAGAAAAGAAAAAAATATATGTGAACTATTATTTTATATTATATCATGTATGATATATATGATGTATGATATATTTTATATATATTATATATTATTTATATATTTTTATATTATATATGTTTATATTTATACATCATAGATGAACATAGATGCAAATATCCTCAACAAAATACTAGCAAACTGAATTCAAGAGTACATTAAAAGAGTCATATACCATATTCAAGTGGTATTTATTCCAGGGAGGCAAGGATGACTCAACATATGTAAATCAGTCAATGTGATAGATCACAGTTACAAAATTAAAGATAAAAACCATTGATTATCTCAATAAACTTAGAAAAAAATCTGAAAAAAAATTTGACATCTATTTATTATAATTCTCAACAAAGTGTGTATAGAGGAGAAGTACCTCAACATAATAGAGGCCATTTATGACAAACCAACTGCTAAAATATAATGGTGAAGAGCTGAGAGTTTTTACTCTCATATTAGGAACAAGACAAGAATACCCGCAATCCCCACTGTTAGTCAACATAGCATTAGAAGCCCTAGGTGAAGCAATTAGATTTTTTTTTTTTAAAAAAGGTAATATAAAAGGCATTGGCAAATCAGCAAGGAGGAAGCAGTGCTATCATTTGCAGATGATATGATAGTATATATATAGAAACTGTGAATGGCTACCAGACACTGTTAGAACTAATAAATAAGTTCAGTAATGTTACAAGGTATAAAATTAATATATAAAAATCTATTCTGCTTTTTTCAAAGATCTATTTATTTGAGAGCAATTGAAGGAGCAAGAGATAGAGCACAAGCCAGGGGAGGGGCAGAGAAGTAGACTCCCTGCTGAGCAGGGAACCTGATGTGGGACTCAATCCCAAGACTCCAGGATCATGACCTGAGCTGAAGGCAAACCCTTAATCCACTGAGCCACCCAGTCGACCTTTATTCTGTTTTTATACAATAATAATGAGCTTTTAGAAAGAGAAATCAAGAAAATCCCATTTGTAATCATATCAAAATGAATAAAATATCAAGAAATAATTTTTCAAGGAATAAATTTAAGCAAGGAGGTAAAAGACTTGTACATTGGAAACTATAAGATATTGATGTAAGTAGATAAATGACAAATGAATGGAAAGAAATTTCATGTTCATAGATTGGTAGAATTGATATTGTTAAAATGCCCATACTACTCAAAGAAATCTGCAGGTCAGTACCTCTGGTGAGGCAACAACGAGATTCAGTAAAATCCCTACCAATATGCCAATCACATTTTTCACAGAGAAGTAAAACAAATAATTCTAAAATTTGCATGGAAACACAAAAGACCTCAAATAGGCAAAACAATCTTGAGAAAAAGAAAAAGTGAGACATATGCTCCCTGATTTCAATGTGTAATACAAACTATACCGTTCAAGTCAGTATGGTATTGACATGAAAATAGACACATAGATCAATGGGACAGAATAGACAACCCAGAAATAAATGCACACATATATGTTTGATTAATTTACACAAAGAGGGCAAGAATATACATTAAGGAAAGGACTGTCTCTTCAGTAAATCATGGTGGGAAAACTGGTCAACTATATGCAAAGTACTAAAACTAGATTGCTAGTTTATATCACATACAAAAATCAAACTAAAATGTATTAAAGACCTAAATGTAAGACCTTTTTTGTTTTGTTTTATTTAAAACTTATAGAAGAAAACATAGGTAGAATTCTCCTTGACACTGGTCCTAGAGATGCTATTTTGGATATGATTTCAAATGCAAGGGAAACAAAATAAAATATAAACATATGGGGCTGCATCAAAGAAGTTTTCCTGCACAGCAAAAGAAAGCATTAACAAAATGGAAAGCAACCTAAGGAATGGAAGGAGATAGTCTCAAAAATATATCTGATGAGGGGTTAATATTCAAAGTGTACAAAGAACTCATACAAATTATTAACAAAACAATCTGATTTAAAAATGGTCAATAGAGAGGCACCTGGGTGGCTCAGTTGGATAAGCATCTACCTTTGGTTCACGCATAATCTCGGGGTCCTGGGATTGAACCCTGTGCTGGGCTCCCCATTCAGCGGGGAGTCTGCTTGTCCTCCTTCTGCCCTTCCCTCCCTTGTGTGCATGACAAATGTAATAAAAAATTTCTATTATACGAGTCCCAGAAGAAGAGGAGAGAGAAAGGCGGGCAGAAAATTCATCTGAAGAAATAAAGGCTGAAAACTTCCTTAAATGGGAAAGGATATAGACATCTAGATTCAGGAGGCAGAGAGAACTCCCACCAAAATCAACAAAACATATTGTAATCAAGACATATTGTGAATAAATTTGCAAAACATAGCAATTAAAAAAATCTTAAAAGCAGCAAGACAAAAGAGGTCATTAACTTACAAAGGAAGACCCATAACCCTAGCTGCAGATTTTTCAACAGAACCATGGCAAGCCAAAAGGAAGTGGTATGATATATTCAAAATACTGAATGGGAAAAATCTGCAGCGAAGAATACTGTACACAGGAAGACAGTCATTCAGACTAGAAAGACAAATAAAGAGTTTCCAAGACAAACAAAAACTAAAGAAGTACCTGACAACTAAACCAGCCCTTCAAGAAATAGTAAAGGGGACTCTGAGTGGACAGGAGAGACCAAAAGTGTCAAAGACCATAATAGATCAGAGAAAACCTCCAGAAAAAAAAAAATTACAAAAGAAGGAATGAAATGGCTATAAATACATATCAATAATGACTTTGAATGTAAATGGATAAAGGCTCCGATCAAAAGACATAGGTTGTCAGAATGGCAACCTTGTTAATAAAACAAGACCCATGTGTATGCTGACTACAAAAGACTAATATTAGATCCAAAGACACCTGCAGATAGAGAATGAAAGGATAGAGAAATACTTACCAAGCACCTGGATATCAGAAGAAAGCCAGAGTAGTAACACAGATATTGGACAATTAGAATTTATATCAAAGAATGTAACCAGAGGTAAAGAAGCGTACTATATCATAATAAAGGGACAATCAACAAGAAGACCTAACAATTGTAACTATTTATGCACTCAACATGGGAGCAACAAATATATAAAATAATTAATAACATACTTAAGGAACTAATTTAATAATAAGAAAATAATAATAGGGATTATAACACCTAATTTATATTGTGGAGAGATCAGCCACAGATAGATAATAAATAGATGATAGATAGATATAGATAGATAGACAGATAATAGATAGATGATAGATAATCAGCCATAAAAAAGAATTATTCAGCCATAAATAAAAAATACAATTTTGTCATTTGCAACAACATGGATGGAGCCAGAGAGTATTTTGCTAAATGAAGTAAGTCAAAGACAAATACCATATGATTTCACTCATACGTGGAATTTAATAAACAAAACAAATAAGCAAAGGGAAAAAATAGAGAAAGAAAACAAGAAACAGACTCTTAACTCTAGAGAAACAAACTGATGGTTCCTAGAGTGAGGTTGGAGGGGTAATGGAAAAAATAGGTGACGGGGATTAAGGAGTGCACTTGAGATGAGCATTAGGTGATGTATGGAAGTGTTGAATCACTATGCTGTACATCTGACACTAATATAACACTCTATGTCAATTATATTACCTCATTAATGTATAGCTGTCATAATAATGATGTGTAAGAACAGTAAATTAACTATGCTTTGCTACATTTACTTTTTTTAAGATTTTATTTATTTATTTATTTATCATTCATTCATTCATTCATTCATTCATTCATTCATTCATTTATTTATTTATTTATTTATTTATTTGAGAGAGAGTCAGAGAGCATGAGCGGGGGAAGAGCAGAGGAAGAGGGACAAGCAGATTCCAAGCTGAGCATGGAGCCTGATAGGGGGCTGATCCCATGATCCTGAGATCGTGACCTGAGCTGAAATCAAGAGTCAGAAGCTCAACCTGCTGCCATTCAGGTGCCCCTTGTTACTTTTACTTTCATATTTAGTTTATCAATAATCATTTAATTGACTTATGAACCTATCAGGAATAAAAATAAGCATAATCGCTCATATAAAACAATTCCATCTTTTTATCTGCCTCTCTGTAGTAGGCTGTCTGTGGGATAAGAAGGTTCATTCGTTGACTCCACAAACACCCAGGAGACTCTCCATGCTGCCGCAAGTGAGGTCAGCCTAGTGGCCTTCTCTAACGCTGGTATCCAATGTAAGA
>NW_025410142.1:0-8910 GCF_002201575.2 Neomonachus schauinslandi
GGCGCGGGGGGCGCGGGCCCGCCCCGAGCCCGGCACTCGCGGTTCCGGGAGAACCCTGCTGAGGGGTGGGGACACGGCGACGCCCAGCCAGTCCCCAAGCCCCGGCGGGCTCCCCCCAGCGCCCCCGGGATCCAAGCCACGGGCCAGGGCGCAGCGCGGGCAGGTGACTCCCACCCCCACCAGGCCGTGCGTGGGGTGGTCTCTGCTTGTGGCTTCTTCTAGGGAGGGCGCGCCCAGGGCCCACTGCCAGAGGGGATGAGACCCCCCCCACCCCCGCCCTGGTGCTGGCAGTCCCCAGTCCCTCCGCCGCCGGAGGTCGCCCGCAGTAGCTCCGCAGTCACCACTGGTCGTCAGTAGGGAAGGGCCACCTAGCTGCACCCGGAGGGTCTTCCTTCCAGGGTTGGGACAGAGGGTCTCCTGGGTGGTTGGGAGCACAGATGACGTGGGAAAAGGTACCGGCCCCAAACGTATCACAAAGTGTAAAAGTTATGTATTTCAAAAGACCCAGGGAGTCGGGCCAGCGCGCAGCACTCCTGGTTACATTGTAAAAGGAGCATGTGTGGTTACATCGGACGAGCTGATTGTGAGGAGGGGAGCTGCGGACAGCTCTTCGGGATTTTCCTCCCCCTTGGGGGCTTTTCCTCAGACGCATGTCAGGCTTGTTCCCTGGGACTGGGAGGAAGGCTCGGGAAGGGCCCAGGGGGTGCCCCCTCCGGTCCTGGTGGCCAGCAGCCCTGGGCTGGCCTAGCCTGCTAGCCGGTGCTGAGCAGCGGCGGTCCGCACGCAATGATCCGGCTGGGCCCCGATTTTCCAAGTCCCCAGCCGTAGACCCTGCCTCCGCTGCCAGACTGTCCGCCAGGCTGAGTCTGGAGACGCAGGGACGGGCAGCAATGGGGCACGTATGTCTGCGAGATGCTGCCCTCCTGCCCCTCCCCGAGTATCCTGCCTCCCTTCACTTCTGGGGGCTGATAGCCCTCAGAGGAGACCCCTGCACATAAGCCAGGACAGCATTTTGCAGGAAGCCGGCCCTCTGGGCCTCCTCCTCCCGGATCCGGGCGATCTCGGCCTCCTTGAGCCGAAGCTTCTCCCGGAGAGAGGCGTTCTCACTCTCCCTGTCCAGCAGCGCCTCCCGGTGGTCACCTGCGATCACTGCAGGACAAGAAACTCGGGGTGGAGGCGGCCCCAGCCAATCGGGAGGTCGGCAGAGGGGCCTGGTAGGGCTTGTGCGGGGTCCCCGGAGGCCAAGCCCAGCTCTGCAGCCCGCCCGCGGGACTAGTGAGAAAGGGTCCTGCTGAGATGGCGCGGGGCTCGGGCTCCGCTCACCTTTCAGCCGGCGCTCCAGGGCTGCCACCTTCTCTTTCAGCGCCTCCTGGGCCGTCAGTTCTGCCTGCAGGCGGCCGTTCTGCTCACGCAGCTCCACCCGCACCCTGGTCACCTCGGCCACCTTTTCTTGGTCCTTGTTGCTCAGTTCCTGCCAGACATGGGGGTGAGCGTGTGGCGGGGGGCGGGGAGGGGGCGGGTGCGGAGGACGCAGGGGGCACCGTCCCAGCCACCTGCTGCAGCTCCTCCAGGCGTCGTCTCAGGCCTTCCACCTGCAGGCCCAGCTGGCTGGCCCGGGCCTGGGCCTCGGCCACCGTCTGCCTCTGCTGCAGGCAGGCGCTCTGAGCCTCGTCCCGAGCCTGCGCCTGCAGCCGCAGCTTCTCCTCCAGGTGAGCCAGATGCTGCCGCTGTGGGCACGGGAGAAGGGCTGGTGAGCAGCGCAGGGAGGGCCCAAGCCCTGCCTGTTGCTTCCCTCCTGTGGCCCTGAGCTCACGGGGAGTGGGAGGGATCCCCCCCAGCTAGAGGGGAGCTTTCATTTGCAACGTGGAAACTGCCTCATAAGTTATTATGTGTGTATATCCTGAATAGGCTCAACTTGAACTCGCCTATAGGGAGTACCCATCTCCCAGGCTGACCGTTCTGCCCTCTGGGTCCTGGCTCTGGCCATGCATACCCCTTCCCCCATCCCAGGGCTGGAGTCAGTGGCTCTTTGTAGGGGGGTCAGATGTGATCCTGGACCTGTCCTGCTCTGACTCCTATCTGCCCCTGTACCCTTGGGACTCCTGTCCCCCACCTCCCCCCTACAAAGCCAAAAGACAGCCTGGGTCTGACCTGTGCACTTCAGCCCCTCAGGCCTCGCTCCCTGGTGGCCACGGGCTCACCTCCTCCAGACGGACTTGGTTCTTAGCCTTAATGAGCTCCTCCTCAGCCTGGCCACGCTCACTGAGAGCCGCCGCCTTCACTCGGCTCAGCTCCTGCACCACAGACAGTGACCGACTGGACCTGTTCTCCTGTCCTGGCCAGGGGCTCCTCGGGCCCCACCCAGCTGCTAGGCCAGGGGGTATACCCCTGCACCAGCCTCCTGAGGGCTCCGCTCACTAGGCAAGGTTGCCACAGCCAAGGGATCCCATGTCCCACCTCATGAGGTCCTTCTGGCCTCACAAGGATATTGATGGGTGGGTCCTGATGAGGTTCTGAGACCACAGAAGGGGTGCCCCAGGTAAGGGCAGAGCCTTGCACCAAGCCAGCACATGCTCACCTCCTCCAGGGATAGCCGCAAGGCCTCCAGCCTCTGTACCCTCTCCTGCATGGCCCTCTCACTCTCTTCCAGGTGACGAGTCATGTGCTCCACCTGCCCAGGTGAGGGGCAGGAACAGGGCTGGAAGACTAGCTCCCCAGCTTACATCCCCCCATGGAATCCCCACCCCGTGGTGGCAAATCCTGGGGACACTTCCTTCCCAGAAGGGGCTGCCCCTCATGGCTTTGCAGGAAGCGAGGCTTCGCAGTGCCACACTCAGGTGGCAGCCTGTGCTAGGGTCCTTTCTAGAGGCTGGTCGGGAGTTTCTGGGTCTGGCATCTGCCGGGGCTGGCAAAGAACTCACACCCAGCACCCCAAGGTTGTCAGGGGGAGCACAGCCAGGGGTGTGCGTTGGGTACAGCCTGCCACCCCGGGCGGACGGTAGGGACAAGAGGCCGGATGGTGTAACTGACAAGCACCTCCTTGGCTCGCAGCTGCTCCAAGTCCTCCAAGCTCTGTCGGGACCTTTTCTTCTCCAGTTCCAGACGCTCTGGAAGCCCAGCGGGGACAGCATGGGTGGGAATCCCTGGGGGGCCCTCACTCCCTGTCCTCCCCTTTCTGGGCCCCTCAGCCGCGAGCCTGCGTGTGCCCACCCTCGGCCTGGTTGGCCCGCATCTTCAGCTCAGCCGTCGTGTTGCTCAGCTCCTGCCTGGCCAGGAACAGCTGCTCCTGCTGAGCTCTCACCTTCCGCTCCAACTCGTCCACCTGGGAAGCCAGCACCATGGGCGGGAAGCTTGGGCCCTGGCCCCCTGCCCTTGGCCCCTGCCCCAGTCTCCCCGGGGGCCTGGCCCCTCACCCCTCACCTGGTTTCGCAGAAGCAGGTTCTTCTCGTTGGCAGCAGATAAGTCTCTGAGGAGCTTAGACTCCCGCTCTGCAGCCTCCTGCAGGTGAGACAGGGCACCACCGGTCACCCCTGCCAAGCACCGCCCGCCCCCCTGCCTGCCCTGGTCACCTGCTGCTCCATCCTGTGCTCCTTTGCCTGCCTCTGCGCCAAGCTTTGCTGTTCCTGCTCCGCGGTAGCCAAGAGCTCTCCCAGGCCCTGGGCCTTTTGCTCTGACAGGGCCAGGGCGGCCTCGGCCATCTGCAGCCTGTAAGGAGGGAAAAGCCAGTCCCGCCCCAGCTTCACCTTGAGCCCTGCAAAGGCACTGCCGTTCTCATTCTTGCCAACCACTAGTCACCTCAGCTAAAGCTCACCTCCTCCAAGAAGCCTTCTGGGATTATCAACCCCGCTGTCTCCCCTCTCTACTTTGTACACTGGGGACTAGGGTTCTTGTCTTTATCACTCTTTTCTGCCCCTGGCACATCCCTAAAACGTTCCGAAGCCACCCCTCCACCACTCACCTACCCTCTGCCCCACTTACTTGGCCTTGAGGGCATTGATGATGGAATGTCTCTCATTCAGGGCTTCCTGAAGCTGCCCTACGCATGCTGCCGATGCCCTATAAGCAAAAAGGAAGGTCCAGGAACCCCGAAGCTCAGAGCACTCCCAGGCCCCCCTGGCTCTGGTAGCAGCTACTGCTCTTCATGCTTCTATAACATTCCAGGCGTGGCCAGGGAAGTTCTCAGTGCTGCCCCGAGCCCCCCAGCCAGTGTCTTTGGCAAGAACATGCTACCAGCTCATCGGTGGACAAGTGACAAGGCTCAGGGCCAGTCACCCCGCAAGGCCAGAGCCAGGACCCAAACCTCAGGCACCCCACCTGAGCTGTAGCTCTGCGGCCCTGGGGCCACACTCACCTGCTGCTCCGGGCCATCTCTTTTCGCTGCTTATCAATCGTCTCCATCAAGTCCAGAAACTGGGGACAGAGCCAACCAGAGCCCCGTCAGGGCCCGGAGCCTGCCTACCGCTCCTGGTTAAGCAGGAAGGAGGGCAGATGCCCACCGAAGCAGCAGAACAGAAAAGCATCTGCCTCATCCGAGAGGGGGATGGGGCTCGCACACAGCGAGGCCCACTGCCCGCCCACCCGGCCAGAGGTCAGACCAAAAGGCTGCCTCTTGGGCCTGAGTGTTGGCCACTCAGAGAAGCTCCAGGGTCCAGGGGAAGGGAAGATGGCCATGGCATGGGGACCAAGGTGGAGCGAGGCTCTGTAGTCAGCAGCAGTGCTGTCCTCACCTGCCGGGATTTCTCTTCCCGGAGGTGTTTTACCTCCTTGCTGAGCACATGGGTGCGGGCCTGGTTCTCTCGGGAAGTGGTCTGCCGCTCCTGGTTGTGGTCCATGGCTTGCTCTACAGAGAGTCCGGTTGCCCACCAAGGGGGCTGCTCAGCCCTCAGAGTGGCCAACAGTTAGCCCAGCCCTGGGCCCAGAAGCCAGTCATCAGAGAGTCAACACTCGGCAGTCTCACCCCGCAAATCAGAGCGCGCTAGGAGGTGAAGGGCTCGAGCAGGGGTGGGGGTGGGGTACCAGTGGGGCCGGGAGCCCCGGAGGCAACTGTGCAGGGCGGCACGCACATGGGAAGAGGCAGGGGAGACTGCTCAGCTGCCAGAGGTGGAGGCTATCCTGGGGCATTTGGGCTCCGTCCCAAAGGTCAGAGTCCACTATATGACTTATAAGAATTGAATGTCACGCTCAACTCCTGTGTTCTGGAGAGATTCAGGCAGCATTTGGATAAGAGCCACCCAAAAGCTGGGGGACTAGGAAAAGTTTGGGACGATGACATGGGCAGGGCAGGCCCAGCAGGAGGCGGTGGCCCCGTGCAGGATTCCAGCCCAAGTTCAGGCCCTGGGGTGGCTGGCGCTACGGGGAGAACAAGTAGCCGTGTGGAGTGGCAGAGTGTTCTACCGGGCTTGGGGCTGAGTTGTCGGGGTCACTAATGGGAGGGGACCATGGAGCCCAGGTGGCCCCACACCCACGAACTCTGGGGTGTCGGGGCAGATGCCCAGAAGCCCCTTCCCAGCTGTGGCTGGGCCACCAAGGCATGAGCGTGGCCCTCGGGGCAAGGCCCCAAGCCACAGTGCCTCCGTTTCTTCATCTGTGCGAGAGGTGACCCCCCTCGCCCCCCACGTCGCAGGGCTGAGAAGGGAGCGCACACACTGAGGAGAGCTCAGGGCAGCAGAGAGCAGAGCTCCGCAAGCTCACCGCCATCACATCCCTCCCCGACACCTTCTCCCTCTTCTCCCTGTTTCTGATTTAGTCTGCCTCACGATGCCTGTACACATCCCCGTCCTGAGCCTCGAGCCGCCCCTCCCGCGGTGGCTGGCCCTGTCAGAGGCAATCAGCTTTATGCCCAGCTCCAAACAGCGCGAGCCATCAGCAGCCCTGAGTGCCCATACCCACGGCTCTGAGGATGTCGCCTGGGACGTTATTCCCAGCCAGCTCCAGCCTCCACAGGGTTCTGTTGCGGGGGAGAGAGTTCACCAGGGCCCGGCCCCCCAGGAGGCCGATGCTATTCCAGCGCAGGTCTGGAAGGAAACCTGTTGTCACCAGATGGAATGCACCTGGACAGAGCTGGCCCGGCCCGGAATGCTTTCTTTGAGGAAGGGTACTCCCTGTGATCACCAACAGAGCAGGGGCCCCACTCACCGGGCCCTCCCCACGACACCCTCCCACCCCCTTGCTTCCGGAAGAGGACAAAAGCAGCAGGAAGGCTGAGGGGACAGTGGCACAGAGCCCCAGACCGCAGACCTGGAGGAGGCCAGTGAGGGGAGGCCTCACCCAGCTGCTGAAGGCTGGCGTTGCATGTCAGGGCCAAGGCCAGCTCCTCCGCGCCCTTGTGGCTGATCTGGTTGTTGCGGAGGTCCAGCTGCCGGAGGGTGCCATTGCCCGCCAGGGCCCCGCAGAAGGTGGCGAAGGCATCTTCCCACGTGCCCAGGTTGTTCCACTCCAGGGTGAGGCTGTAGGAAAGGTGGACGTGAGGTGGGTGGCCCCAAGGAGCACCCTGCTGCCATAGGGGCCAGAGGAGAGGTGCAGGCTTCAGGGCCTTGGCGGAGAGGCTAGAGCACGTGAGTAACTTATACTTGCCAACTCCCTACCAACGGATGGGAGACAGATGACCAGCCAGGAGACGATGCTCTCAGGCTGCAGAATGTGCCCTCTGAGCCAACCCCGAACCACTCACGGGGTGGGAGGGGTGCTAGGGGCCAGGACCACACTTCACCTCTGAATGGACTTGTTCTGTCGGAGGAGTTGTCCCAGAGCCTCAGCACCTGCAGCTTGAAGGTTATTGCCCTAGGGCAGGAAGAGGCAGGCTGGTTAATTCCCCATTGTTGCAGGATGAGCTCCAAATGCCATGTCCACACCCCACAGGACCCTGGTCCAGCAGTGGATGAGGCCAGGTGGCTCTTGGCAGAAGGTACGGCTCCTTTCAGATATTGCTTTCCCTGACCGTAGTGGGCCTCCTGGTGCAGGTTCATTGTTTGTTCATGTGAACACTTTGGAACTCACATTCCTGACCCCCAATCACCACCCACCCACCCCCACCAAGACCATCAGCAATGGGTGTGGAGCCCTATGTGCCAAGAGTACTTACAGACACTGTCTCTGGCCACCATTCAGATTTTCAGCTGCCAGGACACTCAAATCTTCCTCCCCCCACCCCCACTCCCGGTCTCAAGTAGCACGCCCAAGTGCAGACCTGCTCACCTTTAGATCCAGAAACCGCACGACGGTGTGGGCACACAGCCCCTGGAGCAGCAGTGTGGCCCCTGTAAGAAGGTAGGGCCGTCACTCTGTGCCCCTGAGCTCCTCCCTGTGGGCTCCAGCTTGGAGCAGCTCCCCAGACACAGGGGAGAGATGACTGTCCCAGTGGCCCCCAGTGGTCAGGATTCATGCCAGAAATGAGTTGCCCTGCTCACTGCCAGGTTTGAAACATCTGGGGCGCCTGGGTGGCTCAGTTGTTAAGCGTCTGCCTTCAGCTCAGGTCACGATCATAGAGTCCTGGGATCAAGCCCCGCATCGGGCTCCCTGCTCCACGGGAAGCCTGCTTCTCCCTCTCCCACTCACCCTGCTTGTGTTCCCTCTCTCGCTGTGTCTCTCTCTGTCATAAATAAAATCCTTTAAAAAAAAAAATCTGTAATCTCTGCTAGGCACAGAGCCAGGCTGCTGACCTTATGCTCACCAGCACACTGGATCTCTCCTAAGTCAGGGGAAGGTAAGGTTTCTCTGTTACAAAGAGAAACTGCCCTCTGCTGCCAGGGACGCTGCTGCTTGCTTTAACGACGTACAGTACAGAAGCACAGAAACTGGGCACCTGGGTGGCTCAGATGGTTAAGTATCTGCCTTCGGCTCAGGTCAAGATCCCGAGGTCCTGGGATGGAGCCCCGCATCGGGCTCCCTGCTCAGCGGGGAGCCTGCTTCTCCCTCTGCCTCTGCCTCTCTCTCTCTCCCTGTCTCTCATGAATAAATAAATAAAATCTTTAAAAAAAAAAAAAAAAGAAGAAGAAGCACAGAAACTTCACAAAGATGAGGTCTGGTGGGATGGAAGAGCTCTCTGCCAGAGGCTGCCAAGGAACGAGAACCATGTGCAACAAATCAGAGCAAACAGAGCAAGGCCAGGCTGCCCGCAGGCAAAGGGCTTGATCCCAATCCCAACTCTGAAGTTGCGAGGGCTGCCCTGGCCCCTGCCCATGCTCGGGTGCCCACCTTCCTCGCTCAGCATGCAGTCACTCAGGATGAGCTCCGTCAGCAGTGCCTCCTTCTGCAGCAGCTTGCCCAAGGCCCTGCAGGTGTCCACGGTCAGGCTCTGGGTGGCCAGATCCAGCCGGCCCCGTGGTAGCTCCTGCAGTTGCTGCAGGACAGTTTCCTGGGGCTCAGCCCCACTTTCCTTGCACAGCCGGCTGTAGGAGTGCCGGAACTCCTCCATGGCACGCTCCTAGAGACGGGCTTCACCATGAGCCAGCTGAAGCCGAGGGCAGGCTCCGGCTACCCGGCTCCCCTCCCTAAGGGCAAGAGGGCAGGGCCTCTCCCGTGGGGGCCTACGGCGCCGAGCAGCTCAGGGTGGAGCGCAAGGACTCCTAAGTCCTCAGCAGCCGAGCAACGAGGGACAAACCGAATTGGTTCTCCAGGAGGGAGACCCCATGAGGGCGGGGGGTGGGCAGGGGACCGCTCCGGCAGGGGACCGCTCCAGCACGGAACCGGGGAGGGGGGCCCTCGCAGACTGGCCTTCCAGCGGCGGGGCGGGACTCCAAGCCCCCAGCCCGCGCGCTTCGGACCCTCACTCTCTGGCAGCGGGTCCGCGCGGCCGCCGCGAAGCCTCAGTATCCAGGAAGAGCAAGGTGTGCCGGGAAGGGCGGGCGCAAACTGCAACTCCCAGGAGGCTCTGCGGGGGGGAGGGCGTTGCTCGCCGCGGACCAATAGGGA
>NW_025410143.1:0-8909 GCF_002201575.2 Neomonachus schauinslandi
GTAAGCGCTGTGAATTGTGCAAGACTGTTGAATCTCAGATCTGTACCTCTGAAACAAATAATGCAATATATGTTAAGAAAAAAAAAAAAGAAGAAGAAGGTAGCGGGAGGGGAAGAATGAAGCGGGGGAAATCGGAGGGGTAGACGAACCATGAGAGATGATGGACTCTGAAAAACAAACAGGGTTCTGGAGGGGAGGGAGGTGGGAGGATGGGTTAGCCTGGTGGTGGGTATTGAGGAGGGCACATTCTGCATGGAGCACTGGGTGTTATGCACAAACAATGAATCATGGAACACTTCATCTAAAACTAATGATGTAATGTATGGGGATTAACAGAAGAATAAAAAAAAAAGTATAACTGATACATTAAAAAGGCAAGAATATGAAATTATATACAACGTTCGGTTAAAAACAAAAAAGGGAAAAACCAGTAGAAGACAACAAAACAAAACAAAACCAGGAACAAGGGCAGCAAATAGAAAAACAGTAAGATATGTGGCAGATATTAATCCAAGTATATCAATAATCACTCTGAACATAAATGACTGAAATGCACTAATTAAAAGACAGATTATCATAGTGGACCAAAAAACAAGATCCAACTATATGTTTTTTATAAGAAGCCCATTTTATTTATTTATTTATTTATTTAAAGATTTTATTTATTCATTTATTTATTTGACAGAAAGAGAGAGAGAGATAGTGAGATCAGGAACACAAGCAGGGGGAGTGGGAGAGGGAGAAGCAGGCTTCCCGCTGAGCAGGGAGCCCAATGCGGGGCTCGAGCCCAGGTACCTGGGTTCATGACCTGAGCCAAAGGCAGATGCTTAATGACTGAGCCACCCATGTGTCCCTATAAGAAGCACATTTTAAATATAAAGATGCATATAGATAGATTAAAAGTAAGTGGATGGAGGAAAATATACCATGCTAACATTAATCAAAAGAAAGTACTGGCTGGCTCACCTGGTAGAGCATGCGACTCTTGATCTCAGGGCTGTGTTTGAGTCCCATGTTGGGTGTACAGATTACTTAAAAATAAAAAAAAAATAAAAAAATAAGAAGAAAAGGAAAGTAAGAGTAGTTATATTAATTTCAGACAGAACGACTTCAAAACAAGGAAAGTTATCAGGGATTTTTTAAAAAAGGGGCATTACATAATGATAAAGGGGCCACATCTTTATTGTGTATGTGCCTAATAACAGAGTGTCAAACTACATGAGGCAAAACCTGATAGAACTGTAAGAAGAAATAGATGAATTCACTGTCACAGTTGGAGACTTGAACACCCTCCCCCAATCAGAAATGGACAGATCCAACGCAGAAAATGAATAAGGACAGAGCTGAACTCAACAACACCGTCAGTAATCTGGATATGTGGATGCAATTGACATTTATAGGCTACTTCATCCAACAACAGCAGAATACACATTCTTCTCAATTTCACATGCAACATTCACCAAGATAGGCCACATCGGGGCCATAAAACAGATCTTAACAAATTTAAAACAATAAAAATCATGCAATATTTGCTCTCAGACCACAATGGGATTAAACTAGAAATCAGTACCAGAAGGGTAAGTGGAAAATCCGAAAACACATGAATATTAAACAACACCCTTCTAAATAATACATGGGTCAAAGAAGAACACTCAAAAGAAATTTAAAAGTATGTTTAAATGAAAATGAAAACACAGCTTATCAAAATTTGTGGGATGCAACAAAAGCAGTGTTTACAGGGAAATTTATAGTATTAAAGACATTATTAGAAGATCTAAAATCAATAATCTGTTTCCACCTTGGGAAACTAGAAAAGAGCAAATTAAATCCAAAGTAAGCAGAAGAAAAGAAAATAAGGACTAGAGCAAAAATTAGTGAAATTGAAAACAGGAAATCAATAGAGAAAATCAGTGACACTAAAAGCTTGTCCCGTGAAAAGATCAGTAAAATCAACAAGCCTCTAGCCAAACTGACTAAGAAAGAGAATGTAAATTACCAATATCAGAAATGACAGGGGGGGCCACCTGGGTGGCTCAGTCAGTTGAGCAGCGGACTCTTGATTTCAGTTCAGGTCATGATCTCAGGGTCATGAGAATGAGCCCTGTGTTTGACTTTATGCTCTGCACTCAGTGCAGAGTCTGCTTGTCCCTGTCTCTCCCCTTTTGCCCCTCTGTGCTCTCTCTCTCAAATAAATACATGAATAAAATCTTAAAAAAAAAAAAAAAAAGAAATGACAGAGGGGACATCACTACAGAACCCATGGACATTAAAAGGTTAATAAAGGAATACTATGAACAACTGCATGCTCACAAATTTGATAATCTAGATGAAATGGACCAATTCTTTGAAAGACACAAGCAACCAAAACTCATACAAGAAACAAACTGAATAGGCCTATATCTATTCAAGAAATTGAATCAATAATTAATAACCTCCCCAAACAGTAAGCACCAGGTCCAGATGAGTTCACTTATGAATCCTACCACACATTTAAGGAAGAAATTATACCAATTCTCTACAATCTCTTTCAGAGAATAGCAACAGAACTCTTCTCATTCCATAAATCCAGCATTACCCTAATAAGAAACCAAAGACTTTACAAGAAAACTACAGACCAGTATCTCTCATGAACACAGATGCAAAAATCCTTAATAAAATATTAGCAAATCAAAATCCACAATGTATAAAAAAGATTATACACCATGACCAAGTGGGGTTTATTCCAGGTATGCAAGCCTGGCTCAATGTTCAAAAATCAATTAATATACTCCATCACATCTACAGGCTAAAAAAGAAAAATCAAATGATCATATTGATAGATACAGAAAACACACTTGACAAAACCCAAGACTCATTCATGATAAAAACTATCAGTAAATTAGGAATAGAGGGGAACATCCTCTTCTTGATAAACCTAAAGCTAACATCATACTTAATAGTAGGAAACCGGAAGCTTTCTCATTAAGATTAGGTACAAGGCAAGGATGTCCCCTCTTACTACCTCCTGTTCTTGTACTGCAGAATATCTCATCACCTAGGACATGTAGAGATCCCAGAGTAAGCACCCAGTGTTTTTACATTTATTTTGCCATAACACTCCCCTCTGACCCCCGCCAAGAGTGACTCATATGTTCTATAGCTGTACTACTCAGAGTGTATTTTGTAGGTGTTTTTAGAAGTTTCATTTTTCAAGTAAATCATTTTTAATCAGAGAGCAAGAGTGGGGTGAGGGGCAGAGGGAGAGGGAGAGTGGGATTCCCCAAGCCGACTCCCCCACTGAGCACAGAGCCTGACTCAGGGCTTGATCCCAGGACCCTGAGACCGAGACCCGAGCCAAAATCACGAGTAGGACTTTTACCTGGCTGAGCCACGAGCCAAAATCACGAGTAGGACTTTTACCTGGCTGAGCCACGTAGGTGCCCCTCAAGTAAATCATTTTATTTATGTTACAAAATTATCAGTTTGACATAGGTTGGAAAATTTTTAAAAAAATATCATTCACCACAGTTTGAGGAACACTGTTTTGTAGCATGCTTGGTGGTATGCTGCTTGTCTGCAGAACACATCTTTGGCATCTCTTCTGATTCCTTTACTGCAACTTAAATTCCTTTTTTGCAACTTAAAAGTGTGGGAGGGATGCCTGGGGTTGCAGTTCATTAAGCATCGGACTCTTGGTTTCAGCTTAGCTCGTGATCTCGGTGTCATGAGATCGAGCCCTGTGTCAGGCTCTGCACTCAGCATGGAGTCTGCTTCAGATTCTCTCTCCCTCTCCCTCTGCCCCTCTCACTCATGCTCTCTCTCTCTAAAATAAATAAATAAATCTTTAAAAAAAAGTGTGGGAGAGTTACCTCCCCATGGAGTGACCTCCGACCAATGGGAGAGTGGAGGTTGGTGGGAGTAGGGCAGATAGACTCTCCCCCCCACCCCTCCCACCCCTGTCTTCTCTACACAGCCTTCCTGGAGATATCCCACATGCCAAATAAACACACCTTCAAAGATCTGCTCTGTCTCTTTATGGTTGTCAAGAACAGTAACCAGAATGCTAACACATTGCCTTAGAAATTTCCTCGTCTTGTTTTCCTTTTACCTCCTTTTTTCTGCCCTACATTTGTATCTCATGAAGTATCAGGCTCTGTTTTCTAGAGAACCCTAATTAAACACTAAGAATATATCATAGTGACTAAGTAGCTTTCAGAATGATTTTCCCACATGTAAGGATAAACATAGGGATATAAGACCATATATCTTTATAAATACATCCTTATAGACTATATATAAAGATATATGTCTTTAGAATATATAAGTCTGAATTCTAGGCAGCGTAGCAGGATTTTGGAAGACTGGTGACCCTCATTCATTCATTACTCATGTTTTGAGGGCCTGCCATATGTTGGGTTTGACAGGAGCTAGGAGATGATGATGAATAAAACCTGATGTGTGTGCTCAAGGAGACCACCACGTAATGGAGGACGCAGACAAGCGTGAGGCAGAAACACTGCAGGGAGGCAGTGGGTACAAGTGCACACGTATGTGATGGGGCAACAGAGACAGGCACCGGCCCTCAGGATGGGATGATGACCAGAGGGAGCCTCTCAGAGCTGCATTGTGAATGATTTCAAGTAAGCTGCAGGGGAGCAGGGGGGCCATGGGAAAAGGGGACACTTCAGGCAAAGGGGGCATCCAGGTACAGAAGCATGGAAGTGGGCCAGGTCCTGGCACGTTCAGGCAGGGACCCAACAGTGGTTTGGTGTGATCGGTGCTCAGGTGTGACTGGGAAGAGGGGCATCAAGGGCCGAGGCTGACACCCAGGCAGCCAGCCAGTGTGCACATCAAGAAGGGTCCTGGAAGCCTGCTAAGGAAGCCGGAATTTCTTCTGAAGGCAGTGGGGGACAATGGATGGATATTAAGTTAGGGGTGCTGTCATAGTTTTAAAATATATGTTCAAAGTCTATGACACTTTGTAGAATTGTGACTTTGTAGAATGAATACTTGTTAAGTAGAGCCCTGGGATCTTGGATGGCATGCTGCAGTTCAAAAGAAGACCACAAGGGAAGTTGAAATATTATTACTGACAGGTCCTGGAGAAAGCACACCGCATGCCCGGGGGGAGGTCGAAGCAGCGCACAGGCAGAGAGAACAGCAGGAGCTGGGTGCACGCCTTTGTTAAGATCTGTGAAGGGAGTGCTTTGGGGTTCCCAACCTATGGCTGGATTGGTCAATTCAAACCAAAAAAGTGTGGGGTTTTGGTAAGCTTTGGGGTACCCAAGGGGCAGGCTGTGGGCAGTGGGGGAGACTGTTGCTCACAAGGCTGCTGGGCAAGTCACATCAGGAACTCACACTGGCTCGTGAGCCTGAGGGCTGCTATCTAGTGTCATGAGCCCCTTGCGTGAGGGGCTAGTGTCAGTGAACGGCCCCATAGGCCACTGGGCCAAACAAAATGGGTGCTGAGGCAGCAACATCCCGGAGTAGTTCAGCTCAACTCTTGACAGATGCTCTTCCTTTCACAAGATGAAGTTTAATTCTCCTCCTCTTGAATGTGGACCCGATTTAGAGACTCACGTCTATTGAAGAGAAAGTGGTAGAAATGAAAGGGAATGATTTCCAAGGCTTGGTTAGAAGAGCCAATATGGCTTCCAATGGCTCTCTCTCAGGCTCTTGACTTTGGAGCTCCGCACTACCGTGCAAGAAGTCTGGCTGCCTTGCAGCTGCCACACTGGGGGGACCACATGCAGAGACCGTGTGAAAACAAGGAGGCCTGCTCAGGGAGTCCCAGCCACTGGAGTCTTCCTAGTCTGGGGACAAGTCACCGGGGTCAGTGAGGCCTTGGGTGATCCCGGCCCCAGCTACTGTCTGATTGCAACCCTGGCGGGACCCTGAGTGAGAACCGTGGAGCTGAGCCCAGTCCGACTCCAGGACCACGAAAACTAATACTCATGGATCATTGCTGTCATTTTCAGCCACTCTTTTAGGATGTATGGCCTGGGAATAGATCGTGAATACACATGGCATGCCAGGGTTTGCAGTCTAGAAACCCATTCTGGTTGCAGGGTGAAGAACAAAGGCAGAGGGAGGACAGCCCCGTTGTAGAGAAATGCTGAGCTCTCAAGCCAAAGGATGCCAAACGCAGCCTGTGGGCTCTTCCTGACTTGGGAGTTTGCCCCAAGTCTGCAGGAGCTGCCTTAACCTCTGCTATACCCATGGGGTTACTGAAAACCTATACTGACCCAAGAAAAATCAGCGCATGAGGACCCCCGGGGCCAAATTCAGCTTGGCAAGTTGGAATGCTTCGCCCAGATTGGGGTCTATGGGGCTCAGCCCAGCCACCTGCCAAGACATGCAGCCTGCCGCTGAGGACTGAGGATGTGGCACATAGCTCCCACGGTGGGGGTGGAGACCCCAGAGCACAGCCAGACCCCAGCAATCCCTTTTGTAGCATTGGTTTTGTGCTGGACATTGTTCAGAATGCTGTATATATGTGGAGATGATCAGCAGAGGTCGACAGAGTTGTTCAGCGTCCTCAGTCAGTTTGGGCTAACACGGAAGTGTTATAGACTGGGGGGCTTGAACAGAAAGTGTTTCTCAGCACTCTGGAGGCTAGAATATCCAAGATCAAGGCCCCGGCAGATTAGGCGTCTGGTGAGAGCCAGCTTCCTGGTTCAAAGACGGCCATCTCCTCCGTGCCCTCATAGGGCGGGGGGGGCAGGGGAACTCTCTGGGGTCTCTTTCATAAGGGCACTAACCTCATTCATGAGGGCTCCATCCTCATGACCTCATCACCCCCCAAAAGTCCCCCCTCCTAATACCATCACACTGGGCATTAGGTCTCAACATCTGAATTTTGGAAGACACCGGCATTCAGCCTATAGCAGGCCCAGAATCAGTGGCGCAAGGTCCACCATGGGCAAGGAGGCCTGAGTCAGTCTTCGCCGAGATCCTGGCTCACGGCCACACCTGCTTATTCTTTCATATTAAAGTAAATAGCTCCTGCAAGAGCTTTCCTCTAATAAAAAAGGCTGAGGGAAATTTTCCCTGTTCACAGTGTTTTCTCTTGTGAAGACTCCTAACAGCCTCTTTGTGTGTGTGTGTGTGTGTAGAACTTCAGCCCCTCCTTGTCCCGTTACAGTCTCCACGGTGGGGCCATCAGAACAGACGGCACTTTTCCTCTCCAGAAAGGCCTGCCAAGGCATTCATTGTCTGGGGAATAATTTGAAACTGTGTGAGACCAAATTCAGGATCTTCAGTGAGTCTATCATTCTCTACTTGACTTAGCAGCCCCTATGTCTACAGGCTCCCATATATCACTGGTGGCAGCCCCATAGGATTGGTGTCACGGACACATACATGCAGTTCTGGTCCCCAGACTTCCGTTCATGCTAGTGCCTCTGTTCACCATGCCTTTCCCTTCCTTTACTGGGAATCAAAATCTTTCTCATCCCTCAGGATCACACTCCAGTGCCACCTCCTCTGTAGGATTTCTCTGGTCCCCTATTAAAAATTAGCTGTTCCATAGGCGCCTGGGTGGCTCAGTTGGTTGAGCCTTCGGCTCAGGTCATGATCCTGGAGTCCCTGGATTGAGTCCCACATCAGGCTCCCTGCTCGGCGAGGAGCCTGCTTCTCCCTCTAACCCTCCCCCATCTCATGTACTCTCTCTCTCTCTCTCATTCTCGCTTTCTCAAATAAATAAATAAATCTTAAAAAAAAAATTAGCTGTTCCTCAAGACCACATCTGGGTATATATCCAAAAGACTTGAAATCGGGATCTCCGTAGAGAGCTCGTGTTTATTGCAGCATCATCCAAATAGCCAAGACATGGAAGCAGCCCAAGTCTCCATTGAGAGATGAACAGATAAAGAAAATACGGTCTATTTATATGATGGACTATTATTCAGCCTTAAAAATGAATATCCTGCCATGGGTGACAACACAGATGACCTGGAGGACATGATGGTAAGTGAAATAAGCCAGTCGCAGGAGAAATACCGCATGATTCAACATACAGGAGGCATATGAAATAGTCAAACTCATAGGAGCAGAGAATACAGCGGTCGCTGCCAGGGACTGGGATAGTGGTGGGAGGGAAATGGATAGTTGTTCCACCAGTAGAGAGTTTTAGTTATGCTCGATGACTACATTCTGGAGATCTGCTCTGCAACATAGTGCCTACAGTTAATACATGTGGTCCTGCGCACTTCAACATTTGTTAAGAACATAGGTGGTAGGGGCCCCTGGGTGGCTCAGTCGGTTAAGTGACTGCCTTCGGTTCAGGTTATGATCCCAAGGTCCTGGGATCAAGTCCCACATCAGGCTCCCTGCTCAGCAGTGAGTCTGCTTCTCCCTCTCCCTCTGATCTCTCTCGCTCTCACTCTCTCTCGAATAAATACATTTAAAAATTTTTTAAAAATATCAACTTGGTGTTTTAAAAAACCCAGAATGACCTGAAAATGCAGTTTCTTTCTTTTTTTTTTTGGTTTTTACTTTAAGTTTTAATTTTTTTTATATTTATTTATTTTTTATTCTTATGTTAATCCCCATACATTACATCATTAGTTTTAGATGAAGTGTTCCATGATTCATTGTTTGTGCATAACACCCAGTGCTCCATGCAGAATGTGCCCTCCTCAATACCCACCACCAGGCTAACCCATCCTCCCACCCCCCTCCCCTCTAGAACCCTCAGTTTGTTTTTCAGAGTCCATCGTCTCTCATGGTTCGTCTACCCCTCCGATTTCCCCCGCTTCATTCTTCCCCTCCCGCTACCTTCTTCTTCTTTTTTTTTCCTTAACATATATTGCATTATTTGTTTCAGAGGTACAGATCTGAGATTCAACAGTCTTGCACAATTCACAGCGCTTACTAGAGCATATACCCTCCCCAGTGTCTATCACCCAGTCACCCCATCCCTCCCACCC
>NW_025410144.1:0-8909 GCF_002201575.2 Neomonachus schauinslandi
GGGAGGGAGGGGAAGGGGAGGGGAGGGGAGGGAAGAAAGAAGGAAAGAAAAAAATCACTTAGAAAAAAACTAACAGGGCGCCTGGGTGGCTCAGTTGGTTAAGCGACTGCCTTCAGCTCAGGTCATGATCCTGGAGTCCCTGGATCGAGTCCCGCATCGGGCTCCCTGTTTGGCAGGGAGTCTGCTTCTCCCTCTGACCCTCCCCCCTCTCATGTGCTCTCTCTCATTCTCTCTCAAATAAATAAATAAAATCTTTAAAAAAAAAAAAAAAAGAAAAAAACTAACAGCCCTTGTTACATTAACAGACTAAGAAGATTTAATTCAAGTATACACACACTTTATGGAGTAAAAGAAAAAATAAAATTGTTAATAAAAAACATACAAAATCTATACTAGGAAAACTTTAAAAACACTCCTGAAAGGCGCAGAAGCACACTTGAACAAATGAAATGATGCTCCTTTTCCCTGGATGGGTCAATTCAGTAACACAGAGATGTAAATCACTCTACCCTCAATTACTTTACAGATATGTGATCCCAACAAAATTACCAAAAAGCTTTTTTCCTGGAACTGGTGAGCTGGCACTAAAGTTCATATGGGGGGGCGGGAATCAAGAACTAGGAAAATCTCCCAAAAAGCAGCTCTTTAAGGGGCCTAACCTCTACCAGATTTAGAACACACCCATTATGATTAAAAGGGTTTAGTGTTGGCGTACGGATGGAGGTGGGTCAGTGGAATGGAGCAGTAAGTCTAGAAACAGACTTGTGTGATCACATGACAAACCACGAGGACCTGTGATATTACAAGACGGTGTAACAACGCACTGATTTTTTTTTAATTTTTAAAATTTTTTAAAGATTTTATTTATTTATTTGAGAGAGAGAATGAGAGAGAGAGAGAGAGCATATGAGAGCGGGGAGGGTCAGAGGGAGAAGCAGACTCCCTGCCGAGCAGGGAGCCCGATGCGGGACTCGATCCTGGGACTCCAGGATCATGACCTGAGCCGAAGGCAGTCGCCCAACCAACTGAGCCACCCAATCACCCCAACCCACTGATTTTAATACACAGTGCTGGAGCAACTACAGTCCTTTGGGCAAAGACGAAACTGCATCCATACCTTATACCATAAAAGAAAAAAGTCCAACTGGATCGGTGATCTAAATATAAAATACTCAACCACACAGAAAAAAAAAATGGGTGAATTTCCCTATAACCCGGATGTGGGGAAAGGTTTCTGGGGACACCGAATAACAGAATATATAAAGCGGTGGTTTTCAAGACACGGATCTTGAAGCAATGAAGGACAGGAATTATAGACAGGAAATCAACATGGGGAGGCCTGTGGTTACTGCCCTGAGAGTTTCTGGCCCTGGAGCAGGGAGGGTTGACAAACTGGGGAAACATGCAGGAAAGGACAAGCCATATAGAAAATCAAGGATCTACTGAAATAGGCCTAGAATGGACTCAGATGTTACAAGTGGTATTGAACATTAAAATAGCTTATTACCGTATTCCTTATGTTCAAAACATCTGAGTAGGAACAGGGAAGACATAAAAAAAGACTCAAATTGAACTTCTACAGATAAAGACTACAGTGTCTGAGATGGAAGTTACACCAGACTAGATTAACACAGCACTGAAAAAAAGATCAGTGAACACGAAGCATAGCAATAGAAGCTTATATAAAATGAACTGCACAGAGAAAAAGGAATTTAAAGAGAACGAGGTGTGTCAGTGAGTTGTGGCACAACTTCAAGCAGCCTAACACACAGGAATCGCTGAAGGATGGATGGAGGGAGGCGGGGGGAATATCTGAAAAAATGTGGTCAAAAATTTCTCAAAGGTGATGAAAATCATAAACACACAGATCCAAGAAGTTCAATGATCCGCAAGCATAGAGACATGAAGAAAACAATACCAAGGCATAGCATAATCAAATCGCTCAAAACCAGGGATAAAGAGAAAAGTTTAAAAGCAGCTAGAAAAAAACCCAAAAAACAAAAACCACAGTACATACAGAGGAACGAAGGTAAGGATGACATCACATTTCTCCTGGAAACAATGGAAGCAAGAAGACAGTAGGGGAAGATGTCTGAAGTACGGGAGGAGAAAACCCAGCAAAGCTCCCCTAAAATAAAAGCCAAGGCAAAATAAAGCTGTTTTCTGACATACAAGAGCTGAAAGATTCTTCAGCAACTAGAAGTGTTCCAAAATCTATAAAGAACTTATCAAACTCAACACCCAAAAAACAAATGATCCAGTTAAAAAATGTGCAGAAGACATGAATAGACACTTTCCCAAAGACCTACAAATGGCCGACATGAAAAGATGCTCAACATCACTCATCACAAGGGAAACACAAATCAAAACCACAATGAGATGCCACCTCACAGCAGTCAGAATGGCTAAAATCAACAACACAAGAAACAACAAATGTTGGCGGGGATGCGGAGAAAGGGGAACCCTCCTACACTGTTGGTGGGAATGCAAGCTGGTGCAGCCACTCTGCAGAACGGTATGGAGGTTCCTCAGAAAGTTAAAAACAGAAATACCCTACAATACAGCAATGACACTATTAGGTATTTACCCAAAGGATACAAAAATACTGATTCGAAGGAGAATCTTTGATGTTTAGGGCACCCTGATGTCTATAGCAGCATTATCTACCATAGCCAAACTATGGAGAGAGCCCAAATGTCCACCGACTGATGGATAAAGAAGATGTGGTTTGTATACAATGGAATATTACTCAGCCATCAAAAGAATGAAAACTTACCATCTGCAATGATGTGGATGGAACTACAGGGGATTATGCTAAGTGAAATAAGTCAGTCAGAGAAAGACAAATACCATATGATTTCACTCATACATGGAATTTAAGAAACAAAACAAATGAACATATGGGAAGGAAAAAAACAAGAGGGGGGGGAATCAAACCATAAGAGACTCCTTAAGGACAGAGAATACACCGAGGGGTGATGGAGGGAGGTGGATGGGGGATGGGCATTAAGGGAGGGCACTTGTTGTGATGAGCACCAGGTGTCCTATGTAAGTGATGAATCACTGAATTCTAGTCCTGAAACCAGTATTGCATTGTATGTTCACTAACTAAAATTTAAATAATAATTTGAAAAAGAAAAAAACAAACAACTAGAAGTGTTGAAGGAAGTCCTTCAAGCAGAAGGAAAATGACAGCAGATAAAAATCTGTATCTACATCAAGAAATGAAGAGTACTAGACATGATAACTATGTTATTTTCTTATTCCTGAAAAAATAACTATTTACTTAAAAATCATTATGTCTTGTGGGATTGATTCTACCTGTAAAAGTAAAATGACACAACGGCATAATGACCCAGAGGGGAGAAATGGAAGTGACAAGCTCCCTACATTCTCAGCGATCAACGGTACATTACCTGAAGATAAGCTGTGATAAATTAAAGCTGCATACTATAAACCCCAAAGCAATCACAAATAACAACAGTGTTAGAGCTAACAAGCCCACAAGAGATGTAAAATGGAATCATAAAAGACACACAATCAAAAGGAAGGAAGACAAAAGAAGAAAAAAGAAACTAAGCTGATGTACAAAGAGAAAACAAAACCAGACTACGACCTAATCGGTTATATCACTAATCGTACTACGTGTAAATGGTCCAAGCAACCCAATTAATAAGCAGAAACTGTCAGACTGGATTAAAAAAAAAAAGCAAGATCCAACTATACGCGCTTGAAGTATAAAGACGGAAACAGGTTAAAAGTAAAAGGATGGAATCAGATGCCAACACTACTCAAAAGAAAGCTGGAGTGGCTGCATGAATATCAGAAAAAAGTCCACGTCACAGCACCGAATATTACCAGGGGTAAAGAAGCCCCCCCTCACAATGGCAAAGTGGTTACTTAATCCAGAAGACCTAACAATTTAAATGTTTACGTACCTAATAAAATACATGAAGCAAAACCTGATAGAATTGCAATAGACAAACCACAGTTGCAGGAGAAGATTTCAACTTCCTTCTCTCAGGACAAAAGAGGACAAGGAGGCAGGAAATCAGCAAGGAACCAGTTCACTTGAACAACACTACTAACTTAATGGGATCGACCTTTATCAAACTTCTCCCACCAACAGCAGAACAGGCAATCTTTTCAAGCACATGTTCACTAACTAAAATTTAAATAAAAATTTGAAAAAGAAAAAAACAAACAACTAGAAGTGTTGAAGGAAGTCCTTCAGGCAGAAGAAAAATGACAGCAGATAAAAATCTGTATCTACATCAAGAAATGAAGAGTACTAGAAATGATAACTATGTTATTTTCTTATTCCTGAAAATACAACTATTTCACCCAGTGGCTCAGCTGGTTGGGGGTCTGACTCTTGGTTTCAGCTCAGGTCATGATCTCAGGGTCCTGGGATCGGGGCCAACCAGGTCCTGCATTGGGCTCTGCACTCGGCAGAGTCGGTTTGGGATTCTCTCTCTCCCTCCGCCCTCTCCACCCCACGTACTTTCTAATAAATAAATAAATATATCTTAAAAAAAAAAAAAACCCACATGTGGAACTTCCCAAGAGAGACCCTATTCTGGGACATACATTTAAAAGGAGTGATTTCATGGAGTATTCCTGCAGAAAATTCACAATCTAAATCTAATCATGAAGAAACATGAGGGAAACCTAACTTCAAAGAATTCTATAAAAATAACTGTCCTACATTCTTCAAATATTATAATGCCATTAAGAAACTACTGTTGTGGGGCGCCTGGGTGGCTTAGTCGGTTAAGTGACTGCCTTCGGATCAGGTCATGATCTCAGGGTCCTGGGATCGAGCCCCGCATTGGGCTCCCTGCTCAGTGGGAAGCCTGCTTCTCCCTCTCCCATCCCCCTGGTTGTGTTCCCTCTCTCGCTGTCAAATAAATAAAATCTTTAAAAAAGAAACTACTGTCATAAACAAATTTGAAAAACATCAAAGCTAAATGCAATTCACAATCCTGACCTGGATCGTCTACCAGAAATTAAAAATTACTATAAAGAAAATTACTGGGAAAACTGGTAAAATCAGAAGAGAAGCCGTAGATTAGACAGAAATATTAATATTCCATTTCCTGAATTCAGGAGAGAATACCCTTGATCTTAGGAGGTACAATCTGAAAAGGGACAGGACAGATGACATCCACTCTCAAATGATTTAGGTAAGAAATATGTATATACACAGAGAGATAATAAAGCAAATGTGGGGAGATGTCAAAAACTGGAGTATCTGGGCAAAAGGAACCTGGGAGTCCTTTATGATCCTTGCAACTGTTGTGTAAGTATGAAGTTTTTCCAAAATAAAACGCTGAATAAAAATGAATGTTATCAAATATACAGGGGATGTTTCAGGGGCGTCTGGGTGACTCAGTGGGTTAAACGTCTTGGCTCAGGTCATGATCCCAAGGTCCTGAGATCGAGCCCCGCATTGGGTTCCCTGTTCAGCGGGGAGCTTACTTCTCCCTACCCTCTGTTCTTCCCTCCCCCCGTCCCACTCGTACTGTCTTGCTCTCTCAAATAAATGAAATCTTTTAAAAAAGAAAATATCTTGGGCGCCTGGGTGGCTCAGTTGTTTAAGCGCCTGCCTTCGGCTCAGGTCATGATCCCAGGGTCCTGGGATAGAGACCCATGTCGGGCTCCTTGCTCGGCGGGAAGCCTGCTTCTCCCTCTGCCCCTCCCCCTGCTCATGACCTCTCTCTGGCACAAGTGCATGCGCACTCTCTCTCAAATAAATAAAATCTTTAAAATATATATATATAGTTGATGTTTCAAAAGGACTCAGAAACCAATCTGAAGGGATTTCTCTGGTCAAAGACAGAACCACCTAGGCATCAAAGAGAGTAACAACTTCGATGTACTGAAATACTTAAAACACGTGTAAACCCATAAGCTCATAATGATAACAAAATGAAACAAACAAAAATCTCGGTTGCTCAGGAGCCTACTCAATATTGTGAAAATTACCTTTTCTGTATGAACCACAAAACCAATTAAAGAGATATTTTTATTTTACTTTTTTTTTTAAGATTTTATTTATTTATTTGAGAGAGAGAGAGAGAGAGAACACAAGAGGGGGGAGCGGGAGAGGGAGAAGCAGACTCCCAGCTGAGCAGGGAGCCCGGTGCGGGACTCGATCCCAGGACTCCAGGATCATGACCTGAGTCGAAGGCAGTTGCTTAACCAACTGAGCCCCCCAGGCGCCCAAAGAGATATTTTTCTTTAGAAAAGTATTCCAACCAGTGAATGAGGAAGAAATGGCAAAGCAGCACAGCACCATCTTGTCTCCCCTAAAGAATCCAGGAATTTTGGCAACGAACATCAACCAATGGATGCTAACATCACAAAAACCAAGACAGGAAGAGGATACGGGCCTCTAGGAGAAAGCAGACAAGTATCATGGGCAACAAAGTCTTCCCAAAAGAACTGAACAGAAATGGGTAAACTTACAGAGCTAACTACCAATCTTATAAGGCAACTAGGGAATTAATAAAAAAACGTGTTATAAAGTTAAATAAGATGGCAATGTGGTAAACACAATCCAACTGCGGGAAACAGAGGATAAACCCAATTTCTTCAAACGTAAGTTACATAGTAACACAAGAGACATACCAGAGGAACTACTAGTAAAAGATTTAAAAGACTTATCAGCCCCCATCGCTTCCCCACCCCACGAAGTATGGTCTCTACGTGTACCCTGACTGAGAAGAACCCCAAAACATTCAGAAAACGGTGAAACTTTGAACAGCAGATATTATATATTAAGAAAGAAAGGTATTCAGTCAGATGCGTGGTCCTGTGAGGTAAGGGCTGGAAGATGTCCAATGGATTTGACCGTAATTAGGTCACTGTTAATCTTTGCCAACACATTCGGGAGAAGGGTGAGGACAAAACCAAGATGCTGAGAACTGAAACAGGAATGGGAGTGAGGACGTATTTACTGAGGAATACCTCGCTGTATTATTTACTGCACAACCCAGATGAACAGTAACAGAAGCATCTGAAGGATGAGGAGGCCACTCCCTCCGACTCAGCTTTTATCCCTGGATCAAACAGTAACAATGAAAATGTCTCCTTGGATCAGGGTATTTTGCTACCTGGAAAAACTATATGCAGCAGGCCCTTGGCTTAGATAAGCAACAAGTATAAGCCATATGTTGCAATGACTTATTAGGAAAGCTACCCATGATAACATCAATTTCAACAAAGACATTTTCTCAAGTCCCAGGAAATCTTGAAAACCCACAGGTAACAAAACAGTCAATTCAAATCACATAATGGGGGCGCCTGGGTGGCTCAGTCGTTAAGCGTCTGCCTTCGGCTCAGGTCATGGTCCCAGGGTCCTGGGATCGGGCCCCACATCGGGCTCCCTGCTCTGCAGGAAGCCTGCTTCTCCCTCTCCCACTCCCCCTGCTTGTGTTCCCTCTCTTGCTGTCTCTCACTGTCAAATAAATAAATAAAATCTTAAAAAAAAAAAAAAAAACACAAACCACGTAATGGGCCATACTCTCCTTTTCTGCGACTGTCAGGAACATCAGTCGTATGTGTAGCTCTATCCCCACAGCCCTGAGGTGACCTACTGTCTGCACACACGAACTCGAAAAAAGACTCTGGGTGCTGATCTGACCCCTTAATAATGGTACTTTACATGATAATGTCTTTTATTTCCACATTTCCATTTTAAAATCTGGATCCATATAAATCTCCTGAAATGCATTACAAAACCAAGCAAGGGAACATATACAGAGCTAGGAAAACTCACCTGGGATTCGTTCATTTTCTGCTGCTCTTGGAAAAGCATACAGACTGTTAACAGTGGACCTAGGGAAGCAGAAGAAATAACAGAAGTCAGAAACATCCGGCATAATAACCACCAAAGAAAGCTCATATCCTGTGAACACTCAGAAGGGGCTAAAAATGTGAGAAAGGAGAAACATAGAGTAGAACTGTTGTCACTCCCACATATCAGGAGGTGATTAGATGGGTTACTCTCATTGGCTAACATAAACATCGACTCATTTTTCAAATAGCTTGCCTCCATTAATGTTGAAAAAAAACCCTCTTCTTACACTGTTTACATATTTTCTTACTGACTCTTCAAATTGCTTAAAATCAAAGTATCCACAGGAACAGAAAACACTACTTCTCTAAAATGATTAATGTGCATCAAAGCATACTTCTGTTTTTAAATAGTATCACTTCACTGCGTTATCGCTGCACGTAAGAATCTTTTACTAAGAAAACTGTAACAGAGCGGACAGAACACCGGCCCAGGAGCTGAGTCCTGTGAGCAAGCCCACCCACAGACCCCGTCACCCTGGACAAGCCACCTCCCTTCTCACACCCAATGTCCTGTCAACCCAGGCAGCAGCACCTGGCCCTCGCACACTGGTCCGGCGCCACACTGTGGGATGCCCCAGGGCACAACCCAGCGGGGTCAGCAGACACTCCGCGCTTACAGACGCGTCGGGAAGCTGGACAGGGAACCCGGGGGAGGAAGGCGTGTCGGGTGTGGGGGGAGGCGCGGGCCCCCTGCGCCCCCGGGAAACCTGGGTCCCACGAGTCCCGAGCCCCGGGGAGCGCCCATCCCTCCCCGTCCAGCCGCTCGCGCCCTCTCGCCGCCGAGCCGCCCGGAAGATCCACAAGCGCACGACCTACCCCGTCGGGACCCGCCGAGCTGCCCCAAGGCTACCGAACGCTCCGGGACGGGGGCTGCTCCTCCTCCGCCTCCCGGGGCCGCCGTTCCCGGGGAGCCGGTTCTGGGCCTACGGGACAAACTCACTTCGGGCCGACGACCCTTTCGGGGCCCGAACTGGCCGCCCGGGGCCTCGCCGTTCCGCAATCGCAGACGTGCCGTGCCCGGGCCTCGCCGCCCTGAGCCGCCGCCG
>NW_025410145.1:0-8907 GCF_002201575.2 Neomonachus schauinslandi
CCCATCCATCCATCCATCCATCCATCCATCCATCCATCCATCCAGTTGTGTTAATTTATCTGTTGATATGTAACACATTACCTCAGCACTCAGCATCTGAAACAGCAATAAACATTTACCGTTGCACACTCTCTCTGGATTAGGCGTCCAGAAGCAGCTTAGTTGAGTGGGTTCAGCTCCTGGTCTCTCATGAGGCAGCCGTCAAGCCGTCAGCTGGGGCTATAACCATCCAAAGGCTGGACTGGGTTGGCGGGTCCACTTCCAAAGAGGCTTGCTCACATGGCCAGCAAGTTGGTGCTGACGTTGGTAGAAGGCTTCCGTTCCTTGCCATGGGTGTTTCCATAGAGTCACTGAGTGTCCTAACAACATGGCAGCTGGCTTCCACCACAGTGAGCGATCCAAGAGACAGCAAGGTGGAAGCCACATGTCTTTTATGACCTTGTCACAATAGTCACATACCATCACTTTCTCCACAATTGATTCTTTAAAGGTGAGTGTGTCCATCCAGTCCACACTGAAGAGGGCTCCACCTTGGAAAGGCAGGAGTGCTAAGTATTTGTGGACATGTTCTAGAATCACCTAGCTAACATTTATTGAGCACCTACTATGCGCCTGGCCCTCTTAGCACCTCATACAGTTCAGAGCCTCGGGAAGCATATCATCTAGGTCAGGGATGCGAACTCGAATGCCCACAAGGTCCAGAAAGTGACCCAGGAAGTACAAATGAGCAAAGTGACTCAGGCGGAGACTCCGGTGAGCTGGGTACCACATACTTAAAGTGGACGATGGGAGAGGCCTCTGCCCAGAAATTTATGTGAAGCCTCCCTGTTGTTAGATGTTGACAATGGATTCAGTTTTATTCTGTTTTTTTAAACCCTGTGTTTGCCAGGTTTGGCACATACATCACCAGTTTGCAAACTGATGCAGCTATAGTGAATTTCTCAATGTACTCCCCAAACATCTATTCATTAAAAAATGCACGAGGCCCCTTTCACACTTCCCAGAAATGATTCGCCATCACCCCCTGCACACACCGCTTCCTTGGCCTGGAATGCCTTCTCCTCTTTCTTCCCAGAGTGAACTTCTATTCCTCCTTCACAACCCAGGTGCAAATGTCTCTCCCTCTGGGAAACCTCCTCTGACCCCTCGCCTGGGAGCTGCTGCTGGCTTCCTCCTGTAGGCTGCTACCTTATCTATGTCCCCAGCTCCATCTTTGCACTCCCTTGTCTCCCTCACGAAGAGGTGAGCTCCTGAGGGAGTGAATGAAAAGACAGGGGTTGTTAAGCAGAAGGGAACAGTCGCCTTGGGACGTGGGGCAGGGCTTCCCGGAGGAGGTGGTCCTGGGGGGATGAGCAGGACTTGCAGAGAGGGGGGTCCCTTGGCAGGAGGAAGAAGAAGAGCAAAATCACAGAGGCAGGTAAGCATGGGTGGTGCCTGAGCGAGCAGAGTCCCGGCTCCTCCCTTCTTAGACTCCCCCGCCCCCAGCTGGAGAGGCTCTTGGCTGCCTGCCCAGATGGCGAGGGGCAAACTCCACAGACCCCGAGGCGCTCCAAGTAGCTGGGGGGAGTGGGATGACCCTCAGTGGCCTCTGCCATGGGGCCTTGGCTCTTGGTTTCCACTGTCCTTAGAGCTTGACCTTCTCCAGCCCTCGTGGCAGCTCCCTTGCTGGTGGGTGTCCTTGCAGCCTCTGCCTTCCTTCTACCATCTGCTCATCCAGCAGCTACAGGAATCTTTTGGGAAAAATAAGTCTGATTACATTACTCTCCTCTTAGTTCCCGCCCATGGCTTTTTAGGGCTCTAAGGCAAAAACCTCCTCCGCCCCTTCTTGTGTCCCTGTCCTTCTCACTGTGCCTCCTTTGTGCTTCCAACTCTTCTCCTGCCACAGGACTTCTGCATATACTCTTCCTTCTGATTGTAATGCTTTTCCCTGACTTCTTTCACCAGTTCATCCTTTCTCTCTCTTCAGATCTCAGGTTAAGCCTTCAGGGGAGCCCTCCCAGACCCTTAGAATCTACTGGATTCCTTTGGTATCTGCTTTTCCCCTCTTGAACAACCATGCCACGATTTGTATGATGCTTCATTATTAAGATCTGATCCCCTACTACACTGTGAGCTGCACAAGGGCAAGGCCTGTCTGTCATGTTCACTCTGCTACTCCCAGGACTCAACACACTGTCCCTGGCATACAGTGGGTGATCAATAAATGCATTTGTGTCTCTTGCAGGACATGACCAATGCTCGTAGCTATTGCCTCACAGCAGGCAGGGGGGGGAGGAGGCAAAGCAGAGATTATTGGTTCCATTGTACAGCTGAAAAAAACTGAGATTTGGAGAATTTAAGTAAACCATCATGAGCCCCCAGGGTGTTAGTGGGCAGGCAGGGACTGGAACTCAGGGCCCTGCATATATATCATGAGCTCCTCTACTAGGAAACAATTTTAGGACAGTGCCAACATGACAGGTAGGTGCTCTGGCTGGGCAGGGCGACACTGTGTGAGTCAGCCCTCTGTGGGTGGACCTCCGTGCTGTAAATCAGGACAGACAAACAAGGTATGTTTTAAGTATCAGGGGCTTTTATTCTCATAGGTTGTTTCCATCTCTGTCCCTGTGGACCAGACTGTGGGCATCCTAGGAGAGGATGGGACAGTGCCTGAGGTATCCGTGTGTCCCCAGCTCTCCTCCACTCCCATCCCAAGACCTGGTCTCAGGAAACTCATCTAAACACCACATTTTCACCTGCAAGAAGAGAAGGTCCTTGAGGGACAACATCAAGTCTTTTCCATCTTTTCTCTTCCCACTGTTCATGAACTGGGCAATGATCCCCAAAGCTTTTGTTGGCTTAGCCTGTGTCTCCATCCCTCTCCTTCTGGTTTCTTTGAAGGACTTCTCCCCCACTCCTTGCAGTCCTGGTAGAGCTACCATCATATGCTCCCATCCAGCGGTGGGCATAGAGTCTATTCTGACCAATCAGAATATCCTCATTACCCTGACCACAGTAACTGGCTAAGGAATAGACTTGGGACCCAAGCAAGGCCAGTCAAGGTCTCTTCCTTAGGATTAGTATATAGATGTAGGGTAAAAATGTTGTGGTGCTAGGATTGAAACTCTGACACTTACAATCAAGAGTCCTTGATAGGTAAGGTCAATTTCATCTAGGGCAGGCCATAGGTTATGTTACTGTGCTCTTCAGCCTCCCTGTTCTGGGTCTTTGCCCCCAAACTTGAAAATAATCTCTGTGTCTCCCCTTAGTCTCAGCATCCCAGAGAGGAGCATATTCCCTTCCAACCCAGACTTACACAGCTCAGTGTGGTGTGAGTTGCATCCTCTGCAACAGATGCCAAAGTCAGAGTTAGAAGTGCAAGGAACTTACTGGGAGTGATGCCCATGAGGGTGAAGGGGAGACAGGCAGAAAGAGCACGGGAGAGGCTTCAGACCACGCCACAGGTCTGACATCCGTGAAAGGAAGAACGGAAGAAAGGGGGATGGGGTAGAAAGAATTTCAGACTGTGGTACAGCACTAAGAAAGTCTCAGCCCAGTGGGGAGCCCTGGCACAGAGATTGTTCACAGAAGAGGCCCACATCAGGCAGAGATGGTGACTCCTTGTGCATACTGTGCTCAGCTGGGGGCTATTCCAGAAGCACGTGGCCTCAGGTCAAAAGCTGTATCCTGGAGGAATCCACAGCTCACTGAACTTCCAGCTATGGGATCCCTCTTTTTTTTTTTTTTTAAGATTTTATCTTTATTTAGTTCAGAGAGAGAGAGAGAGAACAGAGGGAGAAGCAGACTCCCCGCTGAGCAGAGAGCCCGACGAGGGGCTCGATCCCAGGACCCTGAGATTATGACCTGAGCCGAAGGCAAACGCTTAACCAACTGAGCCACCCAGGTGCCACCCCCCCTTTTTTCTAAGATTTTGTTTTTATTTATTTTAAAGAGAGATTTGATCACTATATTCTTTGATAAAAGTGAGTATAAATTTATCTTTTCTGTTTATAAAAGTAATACATGTTAATTTTTGAAAAATTGGGAAAAAACAATAAAGTATATAGGTGTTAATTAAGCTTAGAAGGCACAGTATCAATTGTGTGCATATATGTATAAACCTTATCACACTGAAATCGATATATATATTTTTGTGTCCTGCTTTTCTTACTGTATATCAATCATAACCATTTCCTATATAAGTAAATATGCCTTGAATGTATGATTTTTAGTGGCTGCAGAATTTCCCATAATAAAACATCCTAATATTTATTTACCCATTTTGACAATGTAAGAAGCTGCCTTGTGTGTGTGTGTGTGTGTGTGTGTGTGTGAAAGTCATTGCAAGGAATAGCCTTATATAAATCTTTTCTTGCATCTCTGATTATCTCCTGTTACTGAAAGGTGATTTTAAGTGCCTAAAAGGAGGTTTACAGAAATGAAATCAGAGCTGTTTAAACCACGGATCATTGATGTGAATGTTATTTCTACTTTTCACCTCACTGGGAAAAGGTGTTGAATGTTCTATAAATGTTTGTCTTTAGCTATATATTTTCTTTCTTTTTTTTTTTATTCTTATGTTAATCCCCATACATTACATCATTAGTTTTAGATGTAGTGTTCCATGATTCATTGTTTGTGCATAACACCCAGTGCTCCATGCAGAATGTGCCCTCCTCAATACCCACCACCAGGCTAACCCATCCTCCCACCCCCCTCCCCTCTAGAACCCTCAGTTTGTTTTTCAGAGTCCATCGTCTCTCATGGTTCGTCTACCCCTCCGATTTCCCCTGCTTCATTCTTCCCCTCCTGCTACCTTCTTCTTCTTCTTTTTTTTTTCCTTAACATATATTGCATTATTTGTTTCAGAGGTACAGATCTGAGATTCAACAGTCTTGCACAATTCACAGCGCTTACCAGAGCCCATACCCTCCCCAGTGTCTATCACCCAGTCACCCCATCCCTCCCACCCCACCCCCCACTCCAGCAACCCTCAGTTTGTTTCCTGCAATTAAGAATTCCTCATATCAGTGAGGTCATATGATACATGTCTTTCTCTGTTTGACTTATTTCACTCAGCATAATACCCTCCAGTTCCATCCACGTTGTTGCAAATGGCAAGATCTCATTCCTTTTGATGGCTGCATAATATTCCATCGTATATATATACCACATCTTCTTTATCCATTCATCTGTCGATGGACATCTTGGCTCTTTCCACAGTTTGGCTATTGTGGACATTGCTGCTATAAACATCGGGGTTCACGTACCCTTTTGGATCCCTACTTTTGTATCTTTGGGGTAAATACCCAGTAGTGCAATTGCTGGATCATACGGTAGCTCTATTTTCAACTTTTTGAGGAACCTCCATACTGTTTTCCAGAGTGGCCGCAGCAGCTTGCATTCCCTCCAACAGTGTAGGAGGGTTATGGGATCCCTCTTGAAGGGAGATCTAAGTGGCACGCTCCATGGCTGATCCAGCGCCTCAGTACCTACTCATTCTAGTAACAGTCCATAGGAAATTTTAAGGCAAGATTCAAAGCCAAGCCTTCTGCCTCCAGAGTCTGTGCCTTTCTCAATGTTAATCTTCCTTATACATTAGGGACCACAAATATTAGATAAATATTGTCTTAACGCCAACTCCTATTGATTGGTAGCGGCTGCCTGGGCTCTGTGTTGAGGAGGATTCTGAGGCTGCTTCTAAGTTCTGCAGGAAGGTTCTTGATTGATTCCTGATGCCTACCATGGGTAGGAAAGCAGTGAGTGTGCATATGTGTGCCAAGTATTTGCTATCCTTATAGTAGGAAGAAATAAATATTGAATGAATGAATTTGGAATCGCATGACATTCTGTTTGAATTAGGCAACTCTCTTCCCCCCAAGTGAGACTGTCTCTGGGGGGAGATGTCCTGGCACCTGGCCCTGGGAATCTCAGAGTCATAGGGACAACTGCCATCTGCTGGGGACCTCTTACATGCCAGGCACTGAGTTAGGCTCTTTCAATCATCACCTCACTGGATTCTCACAAAAGTCCCATGAGGAGGGCGCCTGGGTGGCTCAGTTGTTAAGCAACTGCCTTCGGCTCAGGTCATGGTCCCAGGGTCCTGGGATCGAGTCCCATATCGGGCTCTCCCCTCTGCGGGAAGCCTGCTTCTCCCTCTCCCACTCCCCCTTGCTTGTGTTCCCTCTCTCACCGTGTCTCTCTCTGTCAAATAAATAAATAAAATCTTTTAATAAAAAAAAAAGTCCCATGAGGAGAGGATTAGAGCCTCCAATTTATGCTGAGGAACTTGTGGTCCTGAAAGAGGAGGGATCTGTGCAAGGCGACCCAGCAGGTCAGTAGCAGAGACCCATTTCCACCACGCTTCCCCACTTTCTCCACTCCACCATATGTAAGACCAGCGATGGGTTTCATTATTTCTCCAAATCTCATGTAGCAAGTGGAGCATGATTCATTCAGTCAATCATTTGCCAAAGAGAGAGGAAATACATTGAACAGTCCTTGGAAAATCCTCTGGAAAGTCCCTGAGAGATGAACCAAATCCAATCCAATAGTTAAGCCTGTGTAGTTGGAGACCGATTTCACAACTATTGGCCCCTTACATAAACAACACCATTTTATGTGTCATATATTAATTCTGCTGTGTTCCAGACACAGTGCAAAGCATTTTACATTCATTGACTTATTTAATCCCCACCACAGTCCCATGAGGAAATAAGTTATATGCTGTCTTACAAACGACGGATTTGAGGTTCAGAAATGCGAACTTCCTTGAGGTCACACACAGTATGGAGCCAAACCATACAAGGGTGTAGGTATGTGTATGTACATTTTGGCTGTATGTAGAGTAGTACCATGTTAGTAGAGATTAGTTTTGGAAGAGCATGCATGGGAATAAAGATACAAAGGATGTTGAGAGGACCAAGGGATGGACTGTAATGAGCACCATTGTTTATAAGCTACTTCAGATCCATTCCCACCCTTTAGATGACCTACTAGTCCCAATATGTTCAGTGTTATGGGACCTTGGGCACATGACCCAACTAGAATCTCTCATTTAAGTCTTTGAATCTAGAAAAGAGTGACACATAGCTTGGGATTCATTCAGGTAGCACAGGAAGGTGGCTAATAACATAATTTCTGGAAATGGATAGCCTTGTGCAATTTCAGGCTCCACAGTCAGTACCTATCCCACATTGGGCAAGCTACATAACCTCTCTGTGCCTCATTTTTTTCGTCTGTAAAATAAGGACAATCACAGAAACTACCTCATAACTGTTACACACTTAGAGAAGTAGCAGTACATAGAAAGTTCTACTTTGGTGTGTTTTTCTGTCTTGATGTATTTCCATCAGTCTTCCAAGAGTTTACCATTCATTCCCACAAGAAGACCCCTGGAGTATCTCATCTGGTTCCTGTGCTTTCCAGAGGATGGGCCCCCAGGCTTCTCGTTGATTCTGCGAGCTCCCGATACTCTGCTAATCCATTATTTCTCTGCTAAACTGACTCAGAGTCGGTCTGTTATCTGCAACCCCAGAACACTGGATGTCATGTCAATTCTGTCTCACTGCAAAACTGGGACTCTGCAGGCTCCAAGCTGGAATCCCCCCAATTCCCAGTGGAATTCTTTACCTGACAACAACAAATCTGTTCTTGCTCAAATTAATGTCTGGAGTAGTGATGCCAAAAAAGACTGCCCCTGCAGGTTGGACACACTGATTTGCTTGCTTAATACATGCTGTGGAGGGAGTCTCTGGGCTGTGTGGCATGGTGAAACTATTCGGGATTATTAGTCCCAAATTAACAGTGAGCAAATGGGAGGACCAAGGATATGAAGGAACTTGTTAAAAGTTATACAGCAAGATGGGGTGGTTCTTAGCTCAGGTTTTTCTCTGCTAAAAGACTGATTAACCTATGTGGGGTGGGAGGTGGGCTATAAATAAGGCTTGGGCTTTGAACTCGAACCCTCAGTACTACACTTGCCCTTTGTCAGGTCTTCACTGATTCCCAGTTTCTTTAAGCTTAATGATACCTCAGGGCCTTTGCACACGCTGTTCCTTCTGCCTGGAACTCTGTTTCTTCCCCCATCACCCTTCCCCCACTCTTCACCTAATCCCTTCCCCTTTTTCAGATCTAGGCTTCTCTGTCCCTTCCTAGACCACCAGCTCCAAGTTGGTCCCCCTACAGTTCCCAATGCCCACATTTGTCTGTTGCCTTAGCAGCTAGCACACTCAACCATTATTTGTTTCTGTTTATCTGTTTCTTGCCTCTCTTCCCCACTAGATTATACATTACCTGAGGGCAGAGGCTCCGACTTCTGGCTCAGTCCTTGGCACAATGTTTGGTCAATAAATGGATGAACCCCAGAGTCATCCAGCCAGAAATCATCTAGTTTCTAGTCTCCCTCCAAAGCTGAGGAACAATGGCTTGACCAAGGCCACAAAGCTCGTCATTATCTGCGAGAACAGACCAGAACTTGCGAACAGCCCAGCCCCATCACTTCTAAGTCTTGAATTGGGCCATCCTGATGGTGGGTGGTGTAGGCTTCACAAGGGCAAGAAGTTGGGACAGATGCCTACTCTTCGCCACCCAGTCTAAGAAGCAGGTACTAGCTTCAGCAGCAGCATCAGTAGCATCATCCCCATTTTACAGATGAGGAAACTGAGGCTTAAGACACTTTGTGCCTTGCCCGATCCCACAACTGGCGAGTGGACGAGGCAGAGACTCAAACCCCGGGCTGAGGCTGAAGCGGTGCGCGCCTAGCCGTGGGTGCGGCGCCGGGGCGGGGGCCTGGCCGGGCCGTCGGTGCGGCGGGGGCGGCGGGGCGGCGGGGCGGCGGGGCCGAGGGGGGTGGGCCGAAAGGCGGCAGGCAGCCCAACTGCTCTGGGCGGCGGCGCGGCCCCGGGCCGGGAGGGGGCCGCCTGCTTG
>NW_025410146.1:0-8903 GCF_002201575.2 Neomonachus schauinslandi
AGAAGAAAGTGCCTCCCAAAATTTTAAAGAAAGAAAAACTTATATATACACAAAAATAAGGGTTGATATGATGAAGGGATGGAATATGACTGTAAAGATGGAAATTATAAAAAATTTTATAAAAGGAATTTATAAGTTGTTTGAAAAAAGAAAGAAGAGGATTTAAAAAAAGAAAAAGGAAAAAAAAGGGAGAGAATGTGATCAGGCAGGGGAGTAGGAAAAAAACCATATACTAGAGATTTAGGGTATATTTTGATCTGTTAGAAGAAACTATCTCAAATTTTTAAAGAGAGAACAACTTATATATATATGCCAAAAATATGGGTAACTACTATGAAGGGATATGACTCTAAAAATGAAAAATAAAAATAAAAATGTTTTTTAAAAAAGGGATTGATAAGATGTTCGTTGAAAAAGGGAAAAAGAAAAATTCAAAAAAAAAAAAGAAAGAAAAAAAGACAGTTAAAAAAAAATTAACTGTGAAAGACTAAAGAATCATGGTAAAAAAGCCATGGATTCTATGTGTAGTATCCCCCTAGCGCTGGAGTTCTGCTGTTCTCATTGATCGGTAAACTTGGTCTTGGCTGGCTGTTCTCGCTGATCTTCTGGGGAGGGGCCTGTTGCCGTGGTTTCCAAATGTCTTTGCTGGAGGCGGAAGTGCCCCGCCCTTGCCCGGTCCGGGCTAAGTAATCTGCTCGGGTTTGGTCTCTGGAGCTTTTGTTCTCTGCAAGCTTTCTGTACAGCTTTGGAGGTGGAGAGTGAAAATGGCGGCCTCCCAATCTCTGCCCCCGAGGAGCCGAGAACTTGGGGCCCTGCTCCTCAGTGAGCTCCCAGAGAAAAGCAGTCAGTCACTCCCGTCTCCCCGGTCTCCAGCCGCACTCCGTGCTCACCCGGACTGTGACCGCGGGTTTCTATCTCCCGCACTTGACCCCGTGTGGAGTCTCCAAACCCAGCAGATCCCTGTGGTGTGCTCCCGCGTCGCTCCTCCCGGGGGAAGAAGGTGAGTCTCCCCAGATCTGCCTCTTGTTGGGTCCCTGCTGGAGGAGCAGTGGCCCGACTGTGCCGCAGATCACGATTTATGGCAACCCGGAGCTGAGAGCCCGTGCCTGGGCTCCACCTCTGCAGCCGGCTTCCCTGCTCTGATACCTGGGAGCTCTGCCGCACTCAGGCACCCCCGGTCTTTCTGTGACCCCAAGGGTCCTGAGACCACACTGTCCCGGGAGGATTCCACCCCCAGCTTAGCCACCGAAATGACGTCCCTCAGCGGAGCAGACTTTTAAAAGTTCCGATTTTGTGCTCCGCAGCTCTATCACTTGCCAGAAGCGGCTGACGGAGGCCCCTCCCCCGCCACCTATCCTCCCCAATATCGCCTCGGATTCACTTCTCCGCACGTCCTACCTTCCAGAAAGTGGTCGCTTTTCTGTTCAGAGAGCTGTTGCTATTCTTTTCTTCAATCTCCTGTTGAGTCTGTAGGTGTTCAGAATGGTTTGATCCCTATCCAGCTGAATTCCTGAGAGGAGACGAAATCCAGGTCTCCTACTCCTCCGCCATCTTGCTCCGCCCCCTAAACATTTTATTTTTAAGTAATCTCTATACCCAGTGTGGGGCTCAAACTTACAACCCTGAAATCAAGAGTTGCATGCTCTGCTGACTGAGCCAGCCAGGCACCCCAGTGTTTTTGTATTTTGGGGCTAAATATTCAGTAGAGGGATTCCTGGATCATAAGGTAGTTATTTTTAACTTTTTGAGGAAACTGCATGCTGTTTTCCACAGTGACTGCACCAGTTTGCATTCCCACCAATAGTGTACCAGGGTTCCTTTTTCTCCACATCCTCTCCAACACTTGGTGTTTCTTGTGTTTTTATTTTGTCTGTTCTGACAATTGGGAGGTGAATGCTCCCTGTAGTTTTGATTTGCATTTCCCTGATGATGAATGATGTTGAGCATCTTTTCATGTGTCTGTTGGCCATCTGTATGTCTTCTTTGGAGAAATGTCTGTTTGTGTCTTCTGCCCATTTTTTAATTGGATTATATGTTTTTCAGGTGTTGATTTGTATAAGTTCTTTATATGTTTTGGATAATAACCCTTCACTGGATATATCATTTGCAAATATCTTCCCCCGTTCCATATGTTGCCTTTTAGTTTTGTTGATTGTTTCCTTTGGTGTGCAGAAACTTTATTTTGATGTCCCCTCCCCTCTCCTGGCAGCTCTGTGTTGACACGTGAGTGTGGGACCAATTTAATGCTTCCTCCTGGGACATTGGTTCTGGAGGGAGAGCTTGGAAACTGTTCTCATGTTAGCACCAGCTAGTCAGTGCCCTCTGAAGAGGGCCATGTGGTCCAAATCCAACTGTCCTGTGGTGTCATATGGCTATAAGTGGCTGGTCTTCCTCTCTCTCTCTTTTTTTTTATTTAGATATAATTAACATCAGTGTTATATTAGTTTCAGGTGTACAAGTTAATGATTCAAGAATCTATAACTTTTTTATTGCTCATCGTAAGTGTACTATTAATACCCTTTGTCTATTTCACCCATTCCCCTGCCTACTTTCCCTCTGGTAACCACCAGTTTGTTCTCTATAACCAAGAGTCTGGGGGGCTTTTTGACGTCTTTTTCTCCCCTTGTTTGTTCATTTGTTTTGTTTCTCAAATTCCACATCTGAGTGAAATCATACAGTCTTTTTCTGATGACTTCTTTCATTTAGCATTGTACTCTCTAGCTCTATCCATATTGTCCCAAATGGCAAGATTGCATTCTTTGTTATGGTTGAGTAATACTATGTTGTATGTATACACCACCTCTTTATTATAGTGGCTGGTCTTGTTCTTTGGCTTCCATAGCAATTTGGTGGACAGTTCAATATCTTTCTGAAGAGCTACTTTACTGAACCAAATCTCTGCCCATTACTGTCATTTGTATCAAGAATCCTGATCAATACAGGAAATAAACAGGTCTAAGTGTATGCAGGAGTGGGGAGATGGGGATGAGGGAGTTATGATTATCTTCTTGACATTTTAAGTCAAATAGTGCCCAATAGTCAAATAAGCCAAAATAGAGAGTCCTGTCCTGAATGATCACCTGGTTAGTCATTGCTTACTTCTGGATGCTTGAATTGCTCAGGAGCTTATTAGCTACTGTGGTGGACACATGAGAACCTAAGCTAAGGTCTCTGCCCCTCCTCTGGTACTTCTATTGCCCATTTTCTTTGGAGAAATGCTACCTGGCATTTGTCTATATTTGTGTTTTCACATGAAGGTGATGGTGATATGTGCAGGGTTGTTAAATCCACTTTGGGTCAGACCCCTGTTCCAGCACTATTAGAGCTGTTTCTCAACACCCTCTTTTCCTGTGCTCGTTTGCAAACCCAGCTCACGAGTGAGGGTGGACAGATTCCTGGGAAAGAGCGATGGCTTAATTAATGGTAATGCGAAGGATGTAGGTGCCTCAGTGATTGGGGCTCTGTGAATGCAGAAGTGGATGGAAGGCTGAGATGCAAAATAGGATAATTGAACTGTTAGCTGAACTGGAATTTAGCAGTTAATCACTTTTATGAAAGCTGCATCTCAATTCATTACTCCATTTATGCCTTGTTGCAATACAGCACTGTTCAGCTAATTGGTAAACAGGAGCCAGGCAGAGTACCCAGAAAGGGCAAGGCTATCGAAGGTACCGTGGTATTTTCCATGAGTGCACATCTCCATTCAGTCCAGCCAGGAGTTGCCTGTTAGCCTCATGCTCTTTCTCAGAAAGAGAAACTAAACAGCACTAAACAACATAATGAAGTCATGCTCCTGCATCCCAGATAATGTTGCCGACCATCAGTTGTGTTCATGAAGTTATCTAGCCAATTAATAGCTGCTAATGAACTTTTTAGTATGGTAAGTAAGACAGTAGGTTTTGGCAGCACAGCTATCCATATCGGAGATAGGACTACACCACAGATTTCTGTGTGGCATTAGGGAAACTTAATCCCTCTTCTGAACCTCCTTCCTCAGGTGTGTTGTAGTGAGGATTATATGGAGTGCATTTCAAAATGAAAGCAGAGTGTCTAGTACAGTGCCTGGTATTTAGTATATGTTCAGTGAATGCTAGATCTTACTGTTATCTTTCACCTAGAAATCATTTCTTGTTTTAAGAAAAGGAGGAATAAAGAAATATCTCTGCCATATGTTTATTGTATCAGACAAAAACTGAAGGGAAGAGTAGAGTAAGAAGCTGATTGATTTAATAGAAGTTTATCAACAAAAACTCTGAAAAAGAAGAGACTGGCTAAGAACAAAGGAAATATGAAGGGCATATGCTTTGGATGAGAGGTGTGAATACAGTACATCATCAAGAAACTTTTTATTGTTTGGGGTGGGGTGCTTAATGAAAATAGGGCCTTAGTCTGCTGGAGGTTTTTTTGTTTTTTGTTTTTTGTTTTTTTTGCTTGATAGAGGAATAAAGAAGCCCCATCTCAAAAACAAAAACAAAAACAACTTCATTTTGGAGCTGAGACCATTATACTCCAGAATCATAGTGATCTTCCCTTCCTATTTAATTTCAGAGCACCCCCTCTCTTTCCTAGTACCCAGACATGGAACCATGGGGAGCTAAGGTAGACACAAATCCAGGTGTAGGCCTCCACTGTATACTTGGAATCGTCCTTCCTCTTTAATGACTATGACCTTCATATTGAGTCAAGCTACAGGTTTTTGGTTCCCTTGCAAATACATATCTATTCCATCTCACCAAACAGGCCTCTTGGAGGCATAAATTTGGCAATTATGAGTAGAGGTGGTAGGAGTTGTGGAGGTGGATGAGAGGGAGAGGGTTGAGAAGGAAGAAAAAAGTCTGAGGACACAACCAAAATGTCAACTCTTAGGGGTCATCGAAAGCATTGGGCTCTTGGGAAAAACATTCTGGGACTCTGAGAGAAGATGCTGATGTTAAGGTGGTTCATTCATTCTCCCATTCAGCCATTGTTTATCAAGAACCTGCTATGCCCCAGGTATAGTTTTAAACACTAGACATAGAGTGATGAACAATGCATTCTAGTGCTTGTATTTTTGGGGTAATCAGAATATGAAATTTGTAACTGTAAATAAGATAAAATTGAAATGTTATAAATGCTGTTGAAGGAGATAGGGTAAAGTGATGATGAGCTGCTAGGGACAGCATCTTAGATAAGCACAAAGACCTTTCTGACCAGGTAAGATTTGATCTGAAACATGTAGGATTAAAAAGATCCAATCATAGGGTGACTGCCTTCGGCTCAGGTCATGATTCTGGAGTCCCTGGATCGAGTCCCACATCAGGCTCCCTGCTTGGCGGGGAGTCTGCTTCTCCCTCTGACCCTCCCCCATCTCATGTGCTCTCTCTCTCTTTCATTCTCTCTCTCTCAAATAAATAAATAAAATCTTAAAAAAAAAAAGATCCAATCATGTAAAGAACAGGTGGGATGTTCCAGGCAGTGTTATCAACATATGCAAAGGTCCTGAGGTAGAAACAAACACAAAGGTTCACCTAGCTGAAGAAAAGAGTATAAATGATCTGAGGATGGAACTTTGAAGGCTATGGTAATGAGTTTGAATATTTTCCTGTGTGCATTGGGATGCATTAACACATCTTCCCCTTGTTGAAATGCATGAGTACTGGGTCTAGAGGGCTGCGATACATTAACTCATGTAGGACACAGTCATAGTTTGGTTTCAGATTACTGTTTCATGTCAGGCACTGGGGTATACGACACTGAAAGCTATTAATGTAAATTAATGATTGCTCCTGCTGGCTTTGTTACAGTTTACTCCAATGAGGGATTAATAAATGCATCATGCCTTGCAAATTTGCATGCATTAAAAACCTTACCATCATGGGGCACCATTGATCCCCTTTGGGGGTCTAAGAATAAAAAAAAATAACACGCAGCTGGTGCAACTAGTGTTTGATATAAACTGGTTAAAATGAGATAATCGATGGAAAAGCACTTTGAAAAAAGAGACTCACTCTATAATTATCAGGTGGTGCCGGAGATAAGAAAGATGCAGTTTGACAGTCACAGTCTCTGTGCCTCTGACACATACTTGTGGTTGAAGAGATTATCCTGTGTTAATCCCTGACTCATGCTAGGAGCTTTCATAAATGTAATTACTTTTAATCCTGATAACACTGGGAGGGTAGGTATTATCCCCATTTTACAGATCACGCAACTGAGTTTCATAATATAAATAATTACCTAAAGTCTCATGGCTGGGAATGGGAGGATCGTGAGTTTTTATCCAAGGTCGCCTGACTATAACAACACTACACTGAAAGAGAGGTGTCTAAATCCTTGGCAGCCACACATTGAGTTGATGGAAGAGTTTGAGAGGTTCCTGAATTTTCCTCACCAGAACTGACAACCAGATATGTGAAATATATTGCTGCTCTTTCTTTGAAAGTGATAACTTCACATTTCAAAGACTGGCTGCAGACACAACCACTGGTGAAATGTAGAGACATGCAACTTGCAGATGTGGGCATGAGCCCAGGCTCTGCCTCTTACTGAAACCGTGATTGTGGACAAATTATTTAACCTCTTTGGGACTCTGCTCATTCATTTATAAAATGGGGATAATAGGAATGCTTACCTCTTAGGGTTGTTGTAAGGATTTACTGAGATAAAGCATGGAAATTGCTTAGCACTGTGCCTGCTGTATAATAAGCTCTTACTAAAAGTTACCTATTATTTTCTCTTCGCTGAGGGATTTGAACAATATTAATATGGAGAAAGTAAATTTGTAGTTGCAACTGCAGTGTTAGCCACCATTTTGTTGGAAGAAGCAAGGAAATGATTGTTTTGATTTTGCTTAAGTTTAGAAAATATTACCGGAGTCTCAGATTCTTTGAACCTGAGTTTCTCAACCTTGGGTGCAAAGCTGAATCTCTGGGAGAGCTTTTGAAAAATACTAGGGGTCCCTCCTTAGAGATTTTGACTCAGTTGCTCTGGGGTGGAGCCTGGGCATCGATGTCTTTGAAAGCATCCTGGGATGAAAACCACTCCATTCCATTGGCTGTGGAGTTCAAAGGTCATGGGGTACCTCCCTCTCCCTCTCCAGATTTGACCTATGTTGGGACAGTAGTCTATACCTCCCACATGACAACACCTGTCCCCTCTTTTGTCACCACTATTACAGGGATGTGTGTGTATATGTCTTTAGGACTAGCCTTGTGCAGACATGTAACTTTCTCTTGGTCCTTTCAAGTGTTCCAGGGAAGGACACCTGTATGAAAATGACCATACTGCTTAGTGAAGTGACTTCTAGATGTGTTTGAAATGGGACAGAAAGTTGGGAGTTATCCAGCCCTTTCAATCAGCTTCTTTGTCTGCAGGGAGCCATTGAAGCTATCAAATTATATTTCAGGTATATTGCCTCAGACTATAATGAAGTGTGTCGAAATGAATGCTTGGATGGCATATCCAGGCCCTGTCCTGAGTTGTTTATATTTATTTATATTTTAAGGTTTCTTGGGAGTATTTGATTCCCTGGGTTGTGATTCACATGAGTCTTTAAAATATTTTTGTGTGATGCTGCACTTGAGTTCCAGGCATCTGTGAGCTCCAGAGCATGGGGCAGTGACAGTTTATGAGATTTCCTAGTTACAGATAGACTGAGCCATTAATGAATGGGGGTGGGCAACCAGCCTTATCCTTGGTTTTATTAGGATCCAGTGTAAAGTGTGTGTGATAGAAATCGTTGTGATTCTCTCCCAGCTGAGATGAATTGGTCTCATAAGCAGACATGGAGATAGAAGAACAGAAGTATGTGTAATGGTTGGTGTGGCTTTTTAGCAAGATCAGCAGCAATTGGAACCATGTGGGTTGGATAACTCTATATTACAGCTCCAAGAGGTAGATATCACCAGCCTATTAAGGACATGGCTGGCTTTTTGATTGGACACCCAGAAATTGATGTACTGCCTTTGGTTCTATTATGTTTTCAAACTTTAATTAAGTTTATGCCTCTCCCACCTGGACCTCATAAATAGTTAGCCTCCAAGTAAGTCATTTGTCATGGAGGGGCTCTTATGAGTAGATTCATCTTCCAAACAACATTATTATTGCCCAAAGTCCTGCCTTAAATCTATCAACGCAATGCAAGCTTGAGTGCCTTACTCTATTTTGACATGTTATCCCAAGGGGTTATTTTCTGCTGGGCTAGTGGCTAATTCATTAAGTCATCACAAGGTGGAAGAACGCAGATACATTATTAGCTTTAAAAATGATGCGACTGGTGATTACAGAGAATTAAATTGAACTTCAGTGGTTTATTTATTTATTTTTTTCATGTAAGTTAATCCATTCTTATTTGTGAAAGGGCAAGCTCTTGGCCCAAGCTGAGGTCATCTCAGACTATATCTAAAGACATCCCTGGCGGTGGGGGCGGGAGTGGGGGGAGGTGGTGTCTTCCTCAAGGCCCAGGACTGAGGATTTGCATTCTCTTTGAGGAACAAATTGGTAGAATCTAACAAATTTGTAAACGCACATTTCTAGGACATGGAAATTCCATCTGTAATCAATGTGCCTTGGATAGATTCTCTTACATGTGCACAAAGAGATGTGCACAAGGATGTTCACAGCAGCAGTGTTTGTAATGGTTGACATTTGTAAATAACCCAAATGCCCATCAGTGGAGACATGGATAAGGAAAATGCAGAGTATTTATGTGATAGACTGTAATGGATTAGTTAGGAATACAGATTGTTTTTTAATGTAATTTGGCACTTTGATTCCTTGTATCAAAATGGACAGGCTCAAACACAACTTTGAGTGAAGAAAGCAAGAGGAAGAAGCTATTTGTGTCAATTTTTTAAAATTTTTTTATTGTTATGTTAATCCCCATACATTACATCATTAGTTTTAGATGTAGTGTTCCATGATTC
>NW_025410147.1:0-8903 GCF_002201575.2 Neomonachus schauinslandi
AGAAGAAAGTGCCTCCCAAAATTTTAAAGAAAGAAAAACTTATATATACACAAAAATAAGGGTTGATATGATGAAGGGATGGAATATGACTGTAAAGATGGAAATTATAAAAAATTTTATAAAAGGAATTTATAAGTTGTTTGAAAAAAGAAAGAAGAGGATTTAAAAAAAGAAAAAGGAAAAAAAAGGGAGAGAATGTGATCAGGCAGGGGAGTAGGAAAAAAACCATATACTAGAGATTTAGGGTATATTTTGATCTGTTAGAAGAAACTATCTCAAATTTTTAAAGAGAGAACAACTTATATATATATGCCAAAAATATGGGTAACTACTATGAAGGGATATGACTCTAAAAATGAAAAATAAAAATAAAAATGTTTTTTAAAAAAGGGATTGATAAGATGTTCGTTGAAAAAGGGAAAAAGAAAAATTCAAAAAAAAAAAAGAAAGAAAAAAAGACAGTTAAAAAAAAATTAACTGTGAAAGACTAAAGAATCATGGTAAAAAAGCCATGGATTCTATGTGTAGTATCCCCCTAGCGCTGGAGTTCTGCTGTTCTCATTGATTGGTAAACTTGGTCTTGGCTGGCTGTTCTCGCTGATCTTCTGGGGAGGGGCCTGTTGCCGTGGTTTCCAAATGTCTTTGCTGGAGGCGGAAGTGCCCCGCCCTTGCCCGGTCCGGGCTAAGTAATCTGCTCGGGTTTGGTCTCTGGAGCTTTTGTTCTCTGCAAGCTTTCTGTACAGCTTTGGAGGTGGAGAGTGAAAATGGCGGCCTCCCAATCTCTGCCCCCGAGGAGCCGAGAACTTGGGGCCCTGCTCCTCAGTGAGCTCCCAGAGAAAAGCAGTCAGTCACTCCCGTCTCCCCGGTCTCCAGCCGCACTCCGTGCTCACCCCGACTGTGACCGCGGGTTTCTATCTCCCGCACTTGACCCCGTGTGGAGTCTCCAAACCCAGCAGATCCCTGTGGTGTGCTCCCGCGTCGCTCCTCCCGGGGGAAGAAGGTGAGTCTCCCCAGATCTGCCTCTTGTTGGGTCCCTGCTGGAGGAGCAGTGGCCCGACTGTGCTGCAGATCACGATTTATGGCAACCCGGAGCTGAGAGCCCGTGCCTGGGCTCCACCTCTGCAGCCGGCTTCCCTGCTCTGATACCTGGGAGCTCTGCCGCACTCAGGCACCCCCGGTCTTTCTGTGACCCCAAGGGTCCTGAGACCACACTGTCCCGGGAGGATTCCACCCCCAGCTTAGCCACCGAAATGACGTCCCTCAGCGGAGCAGACTTTTAAAAGTTCCGATTTTGTGCTCCGCAGCTCTATCACTTGCCAGAAGCGGCTGACGGAGGCCCCTCCCCCGCCACCTATCCTCCCCAATATCGCCTCGGATTCACTTCTCCGCACGTCCTACCTTCCAGAAAGTGGTCGCTTTTCTGTTCAGAGAGCTGTTGCTATTCTTTTCTTCAATCTCCTGTTGAGTCTGTAGGTGTTCAGAATGGTTTGATCCCTATCCAGCTGAATTCCTGAGAGGAGACGAAATCCAGGTCTCCTACTCCTCCGCCATCTTGCTCCGCCCCCTAAACATTTTATTTTTAAGTAATCTCTATACCCAGTGTGGGGCTCAAACTTACAACCCTGAAATCAAGAGTTGCATGCTCTGCTGACTGAGCCAGCCAGGCACCCCAGTGTTTTTGTATTTTGGGGCTAAATATTCAGTAGAGGGATTCCTGGATCATAAGGTAGTTATTTTTAACTTTTTGAGGAAACTGCATGCTGTTTTCCACAGTGACTGCACCAGTTTGCATTCCCACCAATAGTGTACCAGGGTTCCTTTTTCTCCACATCCTCTCCAACACTTGGTGTTTCTTGTGTTTTTATTTTGTCTGTTCTGACAATTGGGAGGTGAATGCTCACTGTAGTTTTGATTTGCATTTCCCTGATGATGAATGATGTTGAGCATCTTTTCATGTGTCTGTTGGCCATCTGTATGTCTTCTTTGGAGAAATGTCTGTTTGTGTCTTCTGCCCATTTTTTAATTGGATTATATGTTTTTCAGGTGTTGATTTGTATAAGTTCTTTATATGTTTTGGATAATAACCCTTCACTGGATATATCATTTGCAAATATCTTCCCCCGTTCCATATGTTGCCTTTTAGTTTTGTTGATTGTTTCCTTTGGTGTGCAGAAACTTTATTTTGATGTCCCCTCCCCTCTCCTGGCAGCTCTGTGTTGACACGTGAGTGTGGGACCAATTTAATGCTTCCTCCTGGGACATTGGTTCTGGAGGGAGAGCTTGGAAACTGTTCTCATGTTAGCACCAGCTAGTCAGTGCCCTCTGAAGAGGGCCATGTGGTCCAAATCCAACTGTCCTGTGGTGTCATATGGCTATAAGTGGCTGGTCTTCCTCTCTCTCTCTTTTTTTTTATTTAGATATAATTAACATCAGTGTTATATTAGTTTCAGGTGTACAAGTTAATGATTCAAGAATCTATAACTTTTTTATTGCTCATCGTAAGTGTACTATTAATACCCTTTGTCTATTTCACCCATTCCCCTGCCTACTTTCCCTCTGGTAACCACCAGTTTGTTCTCTATAACCAAGAGTCTGGGGGGCTTTTTGACGTCTTTTTCTCCCCTTGTTTGTTCATTTGTTTTGTTTCTCAAATTCCACATCTGAGTGAAATCATACAGTCTTTTTCTGATGACTTCTTTCATTTAGCATTGTACTCTCTAGCTCTATCCATATTGTCCCAAATGGCAAGATTGCATTCTTTGTTATGGTTGAGTAATACTATGTTGTATGTATACACCACCTCTTTATTATAGTGGCTGGTCTTGTTCTTTGGCTTCCATAGCAATTTGGTGGACAGTTCAATATCTTTCTGAAGAGCTACTTTACTGAACCAAATCTCTGCCCATTACTGTCATTTGTATCAAGAATCCTGATCAATACAGGAAATAAACAGGTCTAAGTGTATGCAGGAGTGGGGAGATGGGGATGAGGGAGTTATGATTATCTTCTTGACATTTTAAGTCAAATAGTGCCCAATAGTCAAATAAGCCAAAATAGAGAGTCCTGTCCTGAATGATCACCTGGTTAGTCATTGCTTACTTCTGGATGCTTGAATTGCTCAGGAGCTTATTAGCTACTGTGGTGGACACATGAGAACCTAAGCTAAGGTCTCTGCCCCTCCTCTGGTACTTCTATTGCCCATTTTCTTTGGAGAAATGCTACCTGGCATTTGTCTATATTTGTGTTTTCACATGAAGGTGATGGTGATATGTGCAGGGTTGTTAAATCCACTTTGGGTCAGACCCCTGTTCCAGCACTATTAGAGCTGTTTCTCAACACCCTCTTTTCCTGTGCTCGTTTGCAAACCCAGCTCACGAGTGAGGGTGGACAGATTCCTGGGAAAGAGCGATGGCTTAATTAATGGTAATGCGAAGGATGTAGGTGCCTCAGTGATTGGGGCTCTGTGAATGCAGAAGTGGATGGAAGGCTGAGATGCAAAATAGGATAATTGAACTGTTAGCTGAACTGGAATTTAGCAGTTAATCACTTTTATGAAAGCTGCATCTCAATTCATTACTCCATTTATGCCTTGTTGCAATACAGCACTGTTCAGCTAATTGGTAAACAGGAGCCAGGCAGAGTACCCAGAAAGGGCAAGGCTATCGAAGGTACCGTGGTATTTTCCATGAGTGCACATCTCCATTCAGTCCAGCCAGGAGTTGCCTGTTAGCCTCATGCTCTTTCTCAGAAAGAGAAACTAAACAGCACTAAACAACATAATGAAGTCATGCTCCTGCATCCCAGATAATGTTGCCGACCATCAGTTGTGTTCATGAAGTTATCTAGCCAATTAATAGCTGCTAATGAACTTTTTAGTATGGTAAGTAAGACAGTAGGTTTTGGCAGCACAGCTATCCATATCGGAGATAGGACTACACCACAGATTTCTGTGTGGCATTAGGGAAACTTAATCCCTCTTCTGAACCTCCTTCCTCAGGTGTGTTGTAGTGAGGATTATATGGAGTGCATTTCAAAATGAAAGCAGAGTGTCTAGTACAGTGCCTGGTATTTAGTATATGTTCAGTGAATGCTAGATCTTACTGTTATCTTTCACCTAGAAATCATTTCTTGTTTTAAGAAAAGGAGGAATAAAGAAATATCTCTGCCATATGTTTATTGTATCAGACAAAAACTGAAGGGAAGAGTAGAGTAAGAAGCTGATTGATTTAATAGAAGTTTATCAACAAAAACTCTGAAAAAGAAGAGACTGGCTAAGAACAAAGGAAATATGAAGGGCATATGCTTTGGATGAGAGGTGTGAATACAGTACATCATCAAGAAACTTTTTATTGTTTGGGGTGGGGTGCTTAATGAAAATAGGGCCTTAGTCTGCTGGAGGTTTTTTTGTTTTTTGTTTTTTGTTTTTTTTGCTTGATAGAGGAATAAAGAAGCCCCATCTCAAAAACAAAAACAAAAACAACTTCATTTTGGAGCTGAGACCATTATACTCCAGAATCATAGTGATCTTCCCTTCCTATTTAATTTCAGAGCACCCCCTCTCTTTCCTAGTACCCAGACATGGAACCATGGGGAGCTAAGGTAGACACAAATCCAGGTGTAGGCCTCCACTGTATACTTGGAATCGTCCTTCCTCTTTAATGACTATGACCTTCATATTGAGTCAAGCTACAGGTTTTTGGTTCCCTTGCAAATACATATCTATTCCATCTCACCAAACAGGCCTCTTGGAGGCATAAATTTGGCAATTATGAGTAGAGGTGGTAGGAGTTGTGGAGGTGGATGAGAGGGAGAGGGTTGAGAAGGAAGAAAAAAGTCTGAGGACACAACCAAAATGTCAACTCTTAGGGGTCATCGAAAGCATTGGGCTCTTGGGAAAAACATTCTGGGACTCTGAGAGAAGATGCTGATGTTAAGGTGGTTCATTCATTCTCCCATTCAGCCATTGTTTATCAAGAACCTGCTATGCCCCAGGTATAGTTTTAAACACTAGACATAGAGTGATGAACAATGCATTCTAGTGCTTGTATTTTTGGGGTAATCAGAATATGAAATTTGTAACTGTAAATAAGATAAAATTGAAATGTTATAAATGCTGTTGAAGGAGATAGGGTAAAGTGATGATGAGCTGCTAGGGACAGCATCTTAGATAAGCACAAAGACCTTTCTGACCAGGTAAGATTTGATCTGAAACATGTAGGATTAAAAAGATCCAATCATAGGGTGACTGCCTTCGGCTCAGGTCATGATTCTGGAGTCCCTGGATCGAGTCCCACATCAGGCTCCCTGCTTGGCGGGGAGTCTGCTTCTCCCTCTGACCCTCCCCCATCTCATGTGCTCTCTCTCTCTTTCATTCTCTCTCTCTCAAATAAATAAATAAAATCTTAAAAAAAAAAAGATCCAATCATGTAAAGAACAGGTGGGATGTTCCAGGCAGTGTTATCAACATATGCAAAGGTCCTGAGGTAGAAACAAACACAAAGGTTCACCTAGCTGAAGAAAAGAGTATAAATGATCTGAGGATGGAACTTTGAAGGCTATGGTAATGAGTTTGAATATTTTCCTGTGTGCATTGGGATGCATTAACACATCTTCCCCTTGTTGAAATGCATGAGTACTGGGTCTAGAGGGCTGCGATACATTAACTCATGTAGGACACAGTCATAGTTTGGTTTCAGATTACTGTTTCATGTCAGGCACTGGGGTATACGACACTGAAAGCTATTAATGTAAATTAATGATTGCTCCTGCTGGCTTTGTTACAGTTTACTCCAATGAGGGATTAATAAATGCATCATGCCTTGCAAATTTGCATGCATTAAAAACCTTACCATCATGGGGCACCATTGATCCCCTTTGGGGGTCTAAGAATAAAAAAAAATAACACGCAGCTGGTGCAACTAGTGTTTGATATAAACTGGTTAAAATGAGATAATCGATGGAAAAGCACTTTGAAAAAAGAGACTCACTCTATAATTATCAGGTGGTGCCGGAGATAAGAAAGATGCAGTTTGACAGTCACAGTCTCTGTGCCTCTGACACATACTTGTGGTTGAAGAGATTATCCTGTGTTAATCCCTGACTCATGCTAGGAGCTTTCATAAATGTAATTACTTTTAATCCTGATAACACTGGGAGGGTAGGTATTATCCCCATTTTACAGATCACGCAACTGAGTTTCATAATATAAATAATTACCTAAAGTCTCATGGCTGGGAATGGGAGGATCGTGAGTTTTTATCCAAGGTCGCCTGACTATAACAACACTACACTGAAAGAGAGGTGTCTAAATCCTTGGCAGCCACACATTGAGTTGATGGAAGAGTTTGAGAGGTTCCTGAATTTTCCTCACCAGAACTGACAACCAGATATGTGAAATATATTGCTGCTCTTTCTTTGAAAGTGATAACTTCACATTTCAAAGACTTGCTGCAGACACAACCACTGGTGAAATGTAGAGACATGCAACTTGCAGATGTGGGCATGAGCCCAGGCTCTGCCTCTTACTGAAACCGTGATTGTGGACAAATTATTTAACCTCTTTGGGACTCTGCTCATTCATTTATAAAATGGGGATAATAGGAATGCTTACCTCTTAGGGTTGTTGTAAGGATTTACTGAGATAAAGCATGGAAATTGCTTAGCACTGTGCCTGCTGTATAATAAGCTCTTACTAAAAGTTACCTATTATTTTCTCTTCGCTGAGGGATTTGAACAATATTAATATGGAGAAAGTAAATTTGTAGTTGCAACTGCAGTGTTAGCCACCATTTTGTTGGAAGAAGCAAGGAAATGATTGTTTTGATTTTGCTTAAGTTTAGAAAATATTACCGGAGTCTCAGATTCTTTGAACCTGAGTTTCTCAACCTTGGGTGCAAAGCTGAATCTCTGGGAGAGCTTTTGAAAAATACTAGGGGTCCCTCCTTAGAGATTTTGACTCAGTTGCTCTGGGGTGGAGCCTGGGCATCGATGTCTTTGAAAGCATCCTGGGATGAAAACCACTCCATTCCATTGGCTGTGGAGTTCAAAGGTCATGGGGTACCTCCCTCTCCCTCTCCAGATTTGACCTATGTTGGGACAGTAGTCTATACCTCCCACATGACAACACCTGTCCCCTCTTTTGTCACCACTATTACAGGGATGTGTGTGTATATGTCTTTAGGACTAGCCTTGTGCAGACATGTAACTTTCTCTTGGTCCTTTCAAGTGTTCCAGGGAAGGACACCTGTATGAAAATGACCATACTGCTTAGTGAAGTGACTTCTAGATGTGTTTGAAATGGGACAGAAAGTTGGGAGTTATCCAGCCCTTTCAATCAGCTTCTTTGTCTGCAGGGAGCCATTGAAGCTATCAAATTATATTTCAGGTATATTGCCTCAGACTATAATGAAGTGTGTCGAAATGAATGCTTGGATGGCATATCCAGGCCCTGTCCTGAGTTGTTTATATTTATTTATATTTTAAGGTTTCTTGGGAGTATTTGATTCCCTGGGTTGTGATTCACATGAGTCTTTAAAATATTTTTGTGTGATGCTGCACTTGAGTTCCAGGCATCTGTGAGCTCCAGAGCATGGGGCAGTGACAGTTTATGAGATTTCCTAGTTACAGATAGACTGAGCCATTAATGAATGGGGGTGGGCAACCAGCCTTATCCTTGGTTTTATTAGGATCCAGTGTAAAGTGTGTGTGATAGAAATCGTTGTGATTCTCTCCCAGCTGAGATGAATTGGTCTCATAAGCAGACATGGAGATAGAAGAACAGAAGTATGTGTAATGGTTGGTGTGGCTTTTTAGCAAGATCAGCAGCAATTGGAACCATGTGGGTTGGATAACTCTATATTACAGCTCCAAGAGGTAGATATCACCAGCCTATTAAGGACATGGCTGGCTTTTTGATTGGACACCCAGAAATTGATGTACTGCCTTTGGTTCTATTATGTTTTCAAACTTTAATTAAGTTTATGCCTCTCCCACCTGGACCTCATAAATAGTTAGCCTCCAAGTAAGTCATTTGTCATGGAGGGGCTCTTATGAGTAGATTCATCTTCCAAACAACATTATTATTGCCCAAAGTCCTGCCTTAAATCTATCAACGCAATGCAAGCTTGAGTGCCTTACTCTATTTTGACATGTTATCCCAAGGGGTTATTTTCTGCTGGGCTAGTGGCTAATTCATTAAGTCATCACAAGGTGGAAGAACGCAGATACATTATTAGCTTTAAAAATGATGCGACTGGTGATTACAGAGAATTAAATTGAACTTCAGTGGTTTATTTATTTTTTTTTTTCATGTAAGTTAATCCATTCTTATTTGTGAAAGGGCAAGCTCTTGGCCCAAGCTGAGGTCATCTCAGACTATATCTAAAGACATCCCTGGCGGTGGGGGCGGGAGTGGGGGGAGGTGGTGTCTTCCTCAAGGCCCAGGACTGAGGATTTGCATTCTCTTTGAGGAACAAATTGGTAGAATCTAACAAATTTGTAAACGCACATTTCTAGGACATGGAAATTCCATCTGTAATCAATGTGCCTTGGATAGATTCTCTTACATGTGCACAAAGAGATGTGCACAAGGATGTTCACAGCAGCAGTGTTTGTAATGGTTGACATTTGTAAATAACCCAAATGCCCATCAGTGGAGACATGGATAAGGAAAATGCAGAGTATTTATGTGATAGACTGTAATGGATTAGTTAGGAATACAGATTGTTTTTTAATGTAATTTGGCACTTTGATTCCTTGTATCAAAATGGACAGGCTCAAACACAACTTTGAGTGAAGAAAGCAAGAGGAAGAAGCTATTTGTGTCAATTTTTTAAAATTTTTTTATTGTTATGTTAATCCCCATACATTACATCATTAGTTTTAGATGTAGTGTTCCATGATTC
>NW_025410148.1:0-8370 GCF_002201575.2 Neomonachus schauinslandi
GTCCTGGGCATGGGGGAAGGAGGACAGGGACAGGACGAGGGCCGCAGGAGCCGCCGTCTGCTCACCTGTTTGCCCATTTGCTTGAACACAGCTAAGGAGACTGCACCCACGTCTCCCACGGACAACCTCCAGGGATCCTGTGCAGACCAGGAAATCTCCCCAGTTCATTGTAGAGGCCAAGGACATGCTGCCCCCAAAATGTGCCATTTTGGTATACTGATTATTGATGTGTTTCTGATTTTAGTTTTAAGCAATCCCTACACCCTACCTGGGTCTCAAACTCATGACCTCAAGATGCAGAGTCCCACACACCACTGACTGAGCCAGCCAGGTGCCCCTGGCATACTGAATATTTTCCGTACAAGTCACTTAGGACTCAGCCTGTGCAAGGACACTTAGACCTTCCCCTGAAAGCAGGAAATACATCTCGCATGGAACAGGTACCCTCTCTGAAGCAGGACGTGAAGAGACTGCCTTATCCCCAGAGCTGGGGAATTTAGAGCCCAAAAGGCTTTAGAAACAACCCCTGTTACTTTTTACCATGTACTGCTCCAGCCCAAACTCTGTCTAGACCTCCTTACTAATCCAAGCTCCCAAAGCTCAGGGTTCTTTGTCCTGTCAATGCCTCACAGATTTATTGTCACTTTGTCTAAAATGGGTAAAACTGCCTGCCTCGGTCCCTTCTTTGAGTCTCAGTTGCATTAGTGGGCCCCCAATCACTGTCCTATTAATCTGACTCGTGCCATTTTAATTCTGAGTCCTGCTAAGACCTTGCGGGTAGAGAAGAACTTTCCCTCCCTTCATCAAGCCGTAGTAGGAGGCTCTGAGTCTCCCCAAGGAGAAGACCTTACTTCCCACCACCTGCATCCCAACCTCTGGCCTTGGGGAGCATTGAGGAGGTTGGGGGGAGCCCCAACTGTGGGAGCCCAGAACAGGCTGCCTGGATCAGGACCTGCACTGTGCAGCCCGGCCCTCCCTCGAGTCTGGGTGGGCCTGGAATCATGGGGCCCGCTATGGCCTTCTGACCTGGAAGAACCCAAGGCATCACAGGATCCCCCTTCTGTTGGGGGACTCCATTGTGTTTCAAAGCCTGTCTAGACTCTCAGTCCTGCTGACTGCTGATCCTCTCCTCGCTGCCCCCAGGTCACTCTCGTCCTGACTGGATGCTACAGGGTCATAGTCAAGGAACCTCAAGCCCTGCATTCAGGCGAACTCTCCCCACGCTTGTCCTGTTCCACATGACTGGCTACTCTGCCCCAAGCTGGCGCATGCGCAGCGCTCTCCTCTCAGCTCACCCGAGGCACTGAGGGCACTGCAGGCCCCTGGAGCCGGGTCTGGTCCCCGGTCACCAGGGTGGTGGGGCCCACACACCAAAATTAACCATGAGATCGACGGGGTACTCGACATACGCCGACTTCCAAGCACTAAGCTACACAAATGCTCATTTTTTCCCCTACAGCAGAACCACGAGTATCTGCAATGCTTTGCCAGGATGGAGCAGGCAACTGACAAAAGCAGCCCGGCCCCATATAAGAAACCTGGGAATACTGAGTGTGGGAAGCCTTGGACCGCATCAGGCTGACTGTCACCACTTAAAAGCTGCTTCCAAAAAATTTGGGGGGTTGACTCCCTCTACCCTGGAAGGTATGCAGGTGGTTGGGAGGCAGCCTGAGCTACCTAGGCCTGCCCAAGCCTGGCTGATGGGGTTCTTACTGCACATGCACACGCTGTGCATCAACAGGGCAAGAAACGGGAGAGGCCGGTCACCGGAGCAGGCTTCTGGGGGCACAAGGCCACCTGCCTCATTCCAAACTCTAATTACACAGTTTTCCCTTGAGGGCAGAGATAGAGAAACCAATCTTGCCAGGACAGAGCCAGACAGGCTGGGTAGGGCATCTTCCAGCAAGACACACTGGGGAGCCTTTACTGCTGGTCAGGCCCGGGACCCCATCCAGAGTGGGTCCAAATGGGTTCTGACTCTGGCCAGTTGAAAACTGCAGCCTCCACAGAGGTATCACATTACCTTATTTCAAACTCTACTACGAAACTCTAATAATCAAAACAGTAGGACACTCAGACATACAGGTGAATGGAATCGAACAGAGAGCCCAGGAGAAGCCATGCATATAAAGGGCCATCAACTGATGACAAAGGAGGCAAGTCCATACAAGGGGGGAAGGACAGTGTCTTCAATAAAGGGTGCTGGAAAGACCGGACATGCGTAAGAATGAAACTGGACTACTGTCTTCCAGCATACACAAAAATAAACTCAAAATCAATTACAAACTTGACTGTTAAGACTGAAACCATAACACTCCTAGAAGAAAACATAGTCAGGAAGCTCTCTGACATTGGTCTTAGCGATATAATTTTTGCACCAGTCCCCTCAGGCAAGGGCCACAGAAGCTAAAATAAACAAGTGCCTTCATAGCAAACTGAACAGCTCTTGCAAAACAAAGGAAACCTACAACATAAGGAAAAGGCAACCCAGTGAATGGGAGAAAACATATGCAAAAAGTACATCCAGTGAGAGTTAATACTGACAATATGTAACGAACTTATACAACTTCATGCCAAAACCACAAATAACCTGATTTAAACACGGGTAGAAGACTTGAATCGACTCTTTCCCAAAGAAAACACAGGTGGCCAACAGGCTTCCGAAAAGCTGTTCAACATCACTGATCCTCAGGTATCAAAACCACAATGAGATATGACTTCCTACCTATCAGAGTGGCTATTACCAAAAAGACAAAAAATAACAAGTGTTGGCGAGGATGTGGAGAAAATGGAACCCTCGTGCACTCTTGCTGGGAATGTGCATTGGTGTAGCCACTATGGAAGGTCCTCAAAAAATGAAACATAGAAATACTGTATGACCCAGCAAATCCACTTCTGGGTATATACATGAAGAAAACAAAGAAAGACCCATCCGGAAAGATATACACATCCTTGTGTTTCTGGCAGCATTATTTACAAGGACCAAGATACTGATGCAACCCTAAGTGGCTGTTGATAAATGTATAAAGAAGATGAGGTATGTATACATAAGGAATATAACGCAGCTGGAAAAATGAATGCAATCTTAACATTTGCAACAACTTGAGTGGACCTAAGAGTATTATGCTAAGTGAAATGAATCACAGAAAAATAAATCTACTAGGATTTCACTTACATGTGGAATCTAAAAAGCAAAACAGTGAAACAAAACAAAACAGAACCAGACTCATAGAGGCAGGAAGCAAGCTTTTGGTTACCAGAGGGGGAAGAAGGGGTCAGGGGCAGATGATACAGGTGAGGGGATTAAGCGGTACAAATTCGAGTTATAAAATAAACAGGCCATGGGGATGGAATATACACATAGGGAACATGGTCAATATAATTCCAGTCACTTTGTAAAATGACGGATGTTAACTAGACTTACCCTAAGGATCATTTCGTAATGTATAAAACTACTGGATCACTCTGATGTTGATCCACCTCAAACTAGAAGATAATGTGTATCAATGATACTTCAATTTAGCAATTGATTAAACTGAAAAAATAAAAATATAAAACCGCTACCTCACAAAGATTCTGGGGCTGGGCTCCCGCTACCAAGCATACTGGGCAGTTGATTGGGGCCAGGCCCAGCTGCCCAAGACCTGCTGAAGGAGTGTGCCCTGCACATGCAGGGCTGCTCAGTGCAGGGTTCCCAGGGATCTGGAACAGGGCAACGGTTTGCAGATGCTGGTTCCAGGAGCTGGCACTCGGGGTACAAGGGGTTTGTACAGTCACATGCCTTCTATGCACAACACAGCCTAGGCTCACCTTAGGCACAGCTGGAGGATACTGGACTAGCCAGGGCAAGGAAGGGCCACTGGCTGGCAATTTCTCCAATAAGAGAGAGCTGGGCTGTCTGGCAAGAGAGACACCTGGGCCCCAATCAGGCAACCGGTCCAGACGTACTGTGCATGGACTGTGCCTGTGGGCCTAGCGGTTCAGGGTTGCCTGGGATCTGGAATAAGGCGAGTGTCCAGGTCATAGGCTCCGTCTCTACACAAATAAGGGGGTATGTCTAACTTCAAGGCATAACCTGCAGAAATGAGCATAAGTTTCCCAAAGGCACAGCTGGAAGAGACTAGAATATATTCCCAGGGAGGTGCTAGTTGGCTGGAAGGTGATTCTTCTCAGAAGAGTCCTCTGGGTTCCCTGGTTCTGGAAGAGCCCTGGACCCGATTAGGCTACAAGTCCAAATTAGGATTTGCAGCTGCTGCCTCAATGTGATTCTCAGGGAATGAGCTGGGGACAATGCTCCCCAAATCTGGGGCCGGAGGCCCTCCCACCCACTCTGTGCTGCTCTGCAAGCAGGTGAGCTCCAGGGGAAGCTGGTGGCCTCTCAGGCTGAAGTGACACATTTCCCTCTCTCAGGGGTCTTCATCCATTCTTGCTCACCACAAGTCCCTCTCCATTGGGTTGCTTGGGCCCCATGGTAGGAAGAAACTCACCGGCTGTGTCCGCACCACACCGTGCTCGGGCCTCCAGTGGAGGCTCCATGGTGCAAGGACCTGGGCTTTGCTCACCTCGCAGCCAGAGCAGGGCTGTCTCCAAACAGGCACCTAGAAATGCTGCAGGAAGGATGGATCCTGCCACGAAGTCAGGGATGAAGTAAACCAGGAGCTCTACTCAGGTAGAAATCTTGTAGAGTCAAAAACTCCACCTCCCAGCCTGTGGGAGGAGTCTCCCACATGATCCAAGCAGCCTCTATTGGAGAGCACAGCCCTGTCCCTCACAGCTACTCCAGCCCTGAAAGACCCTGTGATATCTAATCCCACAGCAACCTCGGGGGCCAGCACTGATGTGGGGAACAAAGGCAGAGGAAAAATTATTAAATTTCCTTATACCTACAGCCCACTGATAAACCCTTGAAACAGGCAGAGAGACATTCGTCTAGGGACTCAACTGCCTCTATTGATACTCTGCTAAGGGGGAAAGGCAACCCTATCCCAAAAGCACCCCCAACTGCCAGATCCCGTAGGTCCAACTTTAGTATATAAAACTTCCTTTGGAAACTTTCTTTATCTCTAAACCCCCCAAAATATGTGTTGGTAATCACACCCGAAGCAGATGGCCCACCGATATACATCTGAAGGTTCTCATGACTCAGGTTTTATTAGGTGGTAACAAATGACCTTTTCCCAACAATAGCTACCCCCTCAAGGTCCTGGCAACCTTGCTTCCAAAGTTCCTTAGAGACTTACCCTATCCCTAACCCTCTCCCAACTTGAAAGTATATAATGGGCCACTCCTCATGACCCCAGTGCAGCTCTTCCTGAGCTTTCATAAAACCACCTTTTGCACCAAAGAGGTCTCAAGAATTCTTTCTTGGCCATTGGATTTGACCCCTAACATTCTTTCCTACATCAGTCCCACCTCCCAGAACTTTCCCATCCTCCCACCTTGAGAGTGGACTTCCACTTTAATTAGGTGTTTGGTGCTTGCTACATCCCTGCTGACTGCCTCGATTCAAGCATGGCTCAGAACCCTGCATGAATCTTCTCCTGGAGGATCCAGGAACTGAGACCTCCCTTCACACAATGCAGACTCAGGGGTAACAGCTTCAACTGATGCCTGAGGGCCACCAATTGGCACCTGCTGCCTCAGAATGATTGGGAGTGGGGGGCTCTCCCATCTTCTACACTGTGCAAGCATTTGGGGACAAGCACTAACTCCCCAGGCCCGGAGGGCCCCAGTGCCCAAGGTCTGCAGAAGGACTACATGCTGTGCATGTGCAGCTGTGCAGACCAGTATCGGGAGGGATCTGGAACTGGCAAGGGTCTGGGAGTCCTGATCACAGGATTCAGCTCTTGCAGGACCAAGTTTGTGCCTAACTGGAAGCTCTACTCGGCACAAGTGGGCATGGTCCCCCTGAAGGCCGAGATGGAGGAAATGGTAGTGCCCTGCCTGCATCAGCCCAGCCCCCTGGCTAGGGTCTCCTTCACTGAGAGACTTGCTTACTGGTCAGCCAAGGCCACTATCAGGCAGTCAGTCCAAACAGGGACTGGTAGTCCCCACTTGAAAGCTGCCCTCAGGAAGATTTGGGGGGCACTGGGCACTGTCCCCTCTGGAGGCTCTGCAGCTTTGGGGGACCAGCCTGAGCCTAACAGGCCCCAAGAGCCAAAGGCCAGCTAACAGAGTACATACTGCACATGTGTGGGAGACACAGGTCAGGGGAACCTGGGATCTGAACCAGGGCATCTGTAGGGACAGGCTGAGTTCTAGTAGTGAGCTACTGGGGGACCAGGACATGGCCTAATTACAAGTGCTAGTCTGCACAAATGTGCCAATTCTTCCCCCTGAAGACACACCTAGAGGAATCTGGACTGCCCTGTCAGGCAAGGCAGTGCAGGATGGGTTGAGATTTCCTCCAGTAAGAGACACCCAAGAGCCTTGATTATGGTAGCCCGGGACCCCATCAGGCAGCCAGTCTTAGTGGGGAGTGACTGAGCCAGGTTGAAGCTGCCACCTCAGAAAGGGTTTTGGGGAGTGAGCTCTGTCCACCCCGGGAACACTGCAGGTTCAGGGGACCGGACTAAGCCCAACGGGCCTGGCAAACCAGGGCAGCCCAACACTGCTGGCCGACAGTGTAGACACTCTTGGCACACACTACTTGTCTCTCCTGGTTTAGCACCCCATATCCTCTCCTGTCTTTACCTGCTAGACCTAACCGGCTATCACCTGCATGTCTCCATACTGATTGTCTGCATCATATTATGCATACATCTTGGATTTCTTTCCTGTCCTTTCCTTTCCTTTGCTTCCCCTCCCTCCCTCTCTCCCTCTCTTCCTTCTTCTTTCCTCCTTTCTTTCTTTCATTCTTTGTTTCTTTCTTCTTTCTTTTCTCTCTTTCTCCCTCCCTTCTCTCTCTCCTACCTCACACCCATGCCCCTCCCTCCCGTCCTTCCTCTTTCTTTCCTTTCTTTCCTTCGTTCTTCGCTTCTTCCTTCCTTTCTCTCTCTCTCTTTCTCCCTCCCTTCTCTCTCTCCTACCTCCCACTCACGCCCCTTCCTTCCTTCCTTCCTTCCTTCCTTCCTTCCTTCCTTCCTTCCTTCCTTCCTTCCTTCCTTCCTTCCTTCCTTCCTTCCATTTGTTTACGCTAACTGGGACACATTAATTTGTCCAAAGTTTTTATCCCCTTGCTTGGCACAGTATCCAAATAAGCTGTGGCCCTAAGGGTAGTTTTTCTAAGTATGTCACAGCCACACATTTCAGGTGGTGAAATTCATGCAGCTCAAGACTGAAACCAGTTCCTGACGGTTAGCAGATACTGTAGGACGTTGCTAACCATGCTGGAGAAGGCTATCCTTTGACACCTGCGCCACTGTGGATGAGAGAGAGGGGAAATACTGGCCTTCCTCCCTCTCAAGGATGTGCCTGGAGGCGTGGATTGGATAGGAGAATGGCTGCCTCCCTTCTGTCACCCGCTCAGTGTCCACGTGCCCTGCACCCACCGGAAGTGGGATTGTCTGTTTGCCAGAGTTGCAGTGGCCTGAAAATAGTCCTTTCATTTTCAGAGGAATGGACCCCATTCTGGAGAAAAGGGAGCTTTTAATACGTTCTGCAGTTATGCTTAAGCACTGCTCACTGGGGTCTCTCTTTATACATCAAGTAAAAGGATCCCTCCCCGCAGTATGCAATGAGACAGAGGTCCTGTCTGCACAACAACTTTGTGTCCTTACACAGAATTACATCCACGTGGGGAGCACGGTGCCTCAGCAGGAAGTCCGGAGCAGCACGGTGACCACAGTGCAGTCAGACAGTCCTTCCGCTGCCTACCTCTGTGGCCTCCCCCTGGCCTCCTGGATGACAGGGGGCACTGCTGCCCCACCTCTGCCCTGTGCACCAGTTGCCCAGGTGCGAAAGCAAATGCAACCTCACGAGTCTGGAGCCGCATTGGGCCGGCAGCTCCCTTTCCCCTACTAGTGGTACCCGGCATAGCCGGAGCTCTGCTTGTTGTAGAGCTAAAGACAATCAGCTCAAGGCCATCTGGGTTGGTTAGACTGCCACGGCCCGGCGTGAACGTGGGGCCTTGCGTTTCTGAACACGAAGGCGGTGATTGTGTACGGTGGGTGCCGACCGGGTTCATGGTATTACAAGGAAGGGAAAGCTGTGTTGTACGATGCGAGAACCAGGGATTTAGAGTATAGGGCGTCTTTACACTGTTGGCCCCAAATATAGTGAGCAAGTTCCCTTAGATTCCTTATATACAAGAAAAGTCACCTGCCTTTCTCATGTGGATTATAGCATTATAGTTCTCTTGGTTGAACTACTCAACAAAAGTCCTACTAGTAAGGGGGACTGGTTGGCTCAGTCTGTAGAGCATGTGACTCT
>NW_025410148.1:8470-8900 GCF_002201575.2 Neomonachus schauinslandi
GTGGGTGCTGACCGGGTTCATGGTATTACAAGGAAGGGAAAGCTGTGTTGTACGATGGGAGAACCAGAGATTTAGAGTATAGGGCGTCTTTACACTGTTGGCCCCAAATATAGTGAGCAAGTTCCCTTAGATTCCTTATATACAAGAAAAGTCACCTGCCTTTCTCATGTGGATTATAGCATTATAGTTCTCTTGGTTGAACTACTCAACAAAAGTCCCACTAGTAAGGGGGACTGGTTGGCTCAGTCTGTAGAGCATGTGACTCTTGATCTTGGGTCCTGAGTTCAGCCCCATGTTAGGTGTAGAGTTTCCTTTAAAAAAAAAAAAAGGGAGAGAGAGAGATTTTACTTAACACCTTAGAAAAAGGGTGGTGGACCTGAGTGGCTCAGTTGGTTAAGTGTCTGACTCTTGATCTCACCTCAGGTTTGAT
>NW_025410149.1:0-8893 GCF_002201575.2 Neomonachus schauinslandi
GTGATGTGTGTGTGTTTGTGGTATGTGTGTGTTTCTGGTATGTGTGGGGTGAGTGTGTGTGTGTGTGTGTTTGTGGTGTGTGTGATGTAGTGTGGTGTGGTGGGGTATGGTGTGTGTGTGTGTGTTGTGTATCACAGCAGATGGCTGGGTCCCATCCCAGACCAACTGATTCAGATGCTGTGTTTGTGTGGGGGTGGAGGGAAGAGGAGGAAAGCCCAAGAATCTGCATTTTAGTAAAGGCCTCCAGCGTACTCTTATGTGTGTCAGGTATGAGAATCACTGAGGAGGGAGGCCTTAAGGCCTTCATTGGACAGATGAGAAAACTGAGGCTTCAAAATGTTTAGTAACTTGGTCAAGCTCAGTCTGTGAATATCTTACTCCAAATCCCATGTGTCAGACTTACTGATCTGCTAGTGGTTCCCTCAGGCACCCTGCCATGTCTCAGAACCTCTTGAGTCTCTGCAGTGGGGTTCCTCCCACCTTGCATAGCCTGCATAGTACCCACTCCGCTCAGACGGAACCACCTCCAGGAAGTCTTCCAGGATGCGTTCTTGCCCTCCCTCTTCTCCATTGGGTTAGACTTCTCTCTCTTCTGGGCTTCCAACACACAGCTTGCTCAAAGTCTAGGATGATCCTTGTGTGCCTGTTGCAGGTTCCCCTGCCCTCAGGGCATCTCTCACACTCCTTGTATGGCCAGTATCTGAAACATGGTAGGACTGTTCTGTCTGTGGTCCCTCAGCATCGCTCAAGGAGCGACAGACTCTGACTGGTAGCGGGGGGGGCGCATCAGGGCAGTTTTGTGGAGGAGGGGTATTTGAGCTTTCCAGGATGAGGAGAAAATGAGGATAATCTGCCGCTGTGTGCTGGGAGCGCGTTTCCTCAGTGTTGGTAGTTAGCAGCTTAGCGTGGGCAGCAGGGCAAGCCTCGTAGGACTAACAGTGTCTGTGTTCTATCCCCAGGCTCCGATGAGGTTAGGGGATTCGGTTCGTTTCGACACTCACTACCCCAGCACCCACTGGGTGCCCAAGATGCAGCCGATCCAAAGGCAAATAAGGTCCTGGTTCTGCTCTTAGCAAGGGGACTTCTGGCTCTTTTGAGAAAATCACTACCAAATGGTTGAAATCTTTCTTACATATGCGGTTGTCTTCCCAAAGGTCCAAAACTTTAAAAATTATTCAAGTACCATGCAAGTCTTAAATGCTGAAATGAGGGGGATTTTAGCCAAGAGTCCTTTTTCAATACAAACGAGGTGATTGTGAGGAAGAGAGGTAAGAATCGGGGTGAGCTGATAGCCAGTTGCAGGTGGGGGCTCTTTTTCTGGCTGGGAAGGAAGCGCCTAGTTTTCTCCAGGCCCGGCCGGGCAGGTCCCCGATCGTCAGGGCGCCTCGGAGGCAAGGCTGTTTTTAATGGGGCCGCTGGGACCCTCCGAGAAGGCAGATGGCCACACGTGGGCGGCCACACGTGGGCGGCCGCACCTCTGGGCCAGGAAGGGGGCAGCTGTGAGGCCGTCTCTAAAGCAGAGTGCGGGAAACCAGGATTTTCTTGAGCCCTCGCAATGGGTCTTGTATTTGTATTTATGTATGTGTGAGAGGGACGGTTGGTGATTAGATATGAGGCTGGAATTTATGCCAGGTTAATTGAGTTGTATTTGTAGGAAAAGCATGTCATTGTCAGCTGTGCTGTGTCTCCTCTCCCTGGTGGGGGGCAGCGGGGAGGCACTGGGTCCCTAACGTCCATCCCAGGGCAGTGCCCATCCCCTGGCAGCTGCCATCCTCGTGGGTGGGATGGTACAGGTCAGTCCACGCATGCGAGGCGGAGACGGGGGTCAGCCTACACCGCGGATAACTGGCGTGAATACGGCCTGTTTCTGTCGTGGTTGCTGGATGTCCAGGAGCAGGAGGGCTTGCCAGGGGAGGACACGGTTTTGAGAACCACAGGCACAGGGCTCCCGGCAGCCTCCGTAGCTGTGCCCCGGGCAGAGGCTGAAGGTATTAGTGTATTAGATTTCTACTGTGGCTTTCACAAATTGCCACCAATTTCGTGGCTTAAAACAACATGGATTTATCATCTTACAGTTTTGGAGGGCACGGGTGCAGCGTGAGTTTCAGTGGGACGAAGTCAAGGTGTGTCAGCAGGGACGCATTCCTTCTGGAGGCTCCCGGGGAGAATCTGTTTCCCTGCCTCGTCTAGGCGGCGGGCATTCTGGCCTCCCGTCCCCTTCGGTCTCAACAGGCAGTGGCCGCCAGTGGTCTTTTCCGCAGGGCATCACTCCGGTGCTCGCTCTTCTACTCCCCCCTCCCACTTTTAAGGACCCTTGTGATTACATTGGATCCACTCAGATAATTTAGGATAATCTTCCTCTTTTAAGGTCAGCTGATTAGCAACCACAGTTTTCTCTGGAACCCGGTCCTCCTTCGCTGTGTAACCTGATGTATTCGCAGGCTGAGGGTTAGGGTATGGACATCCTGGGCTGGGGAGGCGTTATTTCTGCTGACCACAGTAAGCATCCAGGAAGTGAGCCTTTTTATTAGCATCGTTATTCTCTCCTTTCCTTTAGGAAGTGGAAGTGAGGGAGCACCGGAAAAGTGGGCTATAAAAGGGGGCTATAAAATGTTCTCAGAGCGGCCTCGGCGCTTTTCCCTTTCATGTTCAGTATATGCAGTCAGTAGGCCATTCCTGCGTGTGGATTTGACCTTCCCACCAGGCTGCCTGCAGCAGAAGGATTGGATTTATGTGGAGTCAGTGCAGAGACGGGGAGTTGGGAGCACTTGGCACAGGAGGACATTTTCAGTTCAGTGGCAGATGGAAGTTTTTAATGGACACAGCTCTTCAAATTTGGGGTGGGTCACCCTTGAAGGGAAGGAGCTCCCTGTCGTTAGAGGTGTGTAAGCAGAGGCCAGGCGAGTTAGAGCAGTGTTTCCAAATGTCCCGCACCACCCGATTCCCCGGGGCCCCACCCCAGACCCACTGAATCAGAGTCTCCAGTGGAGGGCCTGGGACTCTGCATTCGTGTGCACCTCTGAGCTAGGTATCTGCAGGAAACCTTTTAGCAATGGTTGGCAGATTGGCCCGAAGGATCTTTCACCACTGAGATACTTTGTTCCTGAAATCCGTTGGCTTCCCGATTTGTTTTTTCTTTTCCAAAACAAAATGAAATGTCCTTCGTGAGGGAATGACCTCTCTCCAGGGATGTGCTTCAATTTCCTGAGAGATTTTGGGGCCGAACCCTGTGCTCCCCCTGAAAGGACCCGAGGATCTCTGTGCAAGTTACAGGCAAGTCTGAGGGTCAGGGAGAGGGCTGGGCAGCCCCACAAGTCACTGCTCTGCCCACAGAGGTAATTTCTGATACATTCTTGGCCTTTTGTTTTCAACAGATACCTTGATGGGGCATTGAAATTGGTTTTCTTTCCTCAGTGCAACTTCCCATAGGAATTTCACTTGCCAGGGTTTCTGGCATAACCTCATATGTTGCCAGGCCACCTGCAGTGTTTTCCATACTGAAGAAAGGTGGGAACCCAAGGCTGCTTCCTAAGTGAGGTTTGCCACTTCCTGCCTTGGAAGCATGGCTGGAGCATATTTATGATGCGGACCCAGGCTCTACTCCAACCCACGCAGTCAGACTTGGGGCCATGGTGGGGTCTGCAAGGGAGTGGGGGTGCCAGGGGCCTGGTGCAGGGAGGTAGGGGTCTGTATGCTAAGCACACTGCACAGATGGTTTCTAATGCACACTAAAGTTTACGAGCCACCATAAATGCTTGGTTTCCTGGGAAGTAAAGCTCAGTAAAGCAACCCTTTATCCAGTCTAAGACCATTTTTGACTTCTACTCTCATCTCTGCCTCTTTCAAATACTGGAGTAATCTCTCTGTTCCAGCCACGCTAGACTGGTCTTCATTCCCCAAATATTGCCTGAGGGTTCACTCAGTCTTTGCTTAGATAGTTCCTTCTGCCTCATCTGCCCCTTTTATTTTGGTTGTCACATCTGAATTAAAGGCCCAACCTTCAGATGCCTCCTTCTGGAAGCCTGTCCTGATTTCACGTCAGAAGGCAGTCATACCTCTTGCCTCTTGTGTGAGCCTTCCCCTTTGTTTAAGCTAGAGTATGACAGTTGAGTTAGGTTGAGAGTTCTAGAGAGTACTTCTGGCTCTGTCTCCCACACTGTTGTTCTGGGAGTAACCTGATGACAGTTTCCTCTCGATCTCTCCCTCTCAAGCCTGTCCGCCCTCACCTTGGCCTCCTCCCTCCCCCTCCCCCACCCCCACTCCAGACTGGTACCTAGGGTCACTCTCTAGTTGTATGTGGAACGAAGGGACCACTCTTGCGGTTCTCTCCCCCTGAACATGGCCTGGCGTGCCCTCCCAGCCTTAGTGGTTGTCCTCAAATGCCCTGTGGTTGCTAGAAGCCCTGGGTGTGCCAGCTATGTGCATCCCTGATGAAAATAGAGACAGAGCAGTATGCTAATCAGGGAAAGATTGTCTTTACAGAGTACAGCTGATAAGATGATTTGCATATTCTGGTTCATTGTTGTATTTCGAGTAAGTGACATTATTCCTTAAAGGAACTGGGGCCTGCAGGAGGGAGATTTAGTAGGAGATGCATTGTCGGGAACAGTTTGGGTACCAGGGAACAAAGCCAGGCTGGAAGCTGGGGGATCACAGGGAGGCAGATATTTATAAGGAAGGGCTCTGACTGTCGGAGCTGCCAGAAATGAAGAGGCTTTCTCTTAAGGTGGCCAGTTCCCGGGCCCTGGAGGTGTTCCAGCAGAAGCTGAATGAGTTCTGTCCCAGAGGTTTGACGGAGGGTGAGAGGCGTGGCTCTCACGTGGTCGGACGCCGAGTCACTCATTCTCTGCTTGGGCTTTTCTTCCTCCAACTCTGTGATGTCTACACTTTTGATGGGCTTAAGAATTATTAGTTTATTATTTTATTTTCACCAATTTACTCTTTTATTTTTGCTAACAGTAGTTTATTATTCATTTGTTGGTCTCGGAGTTTCCTAGGGCTGCCCTAACACATGGCCACAAACCGGATGGCTTAAAACCACCGAAATCTATCGTGTCACAGTTCTGGGGGCTGCCAGTCCAAAGCGTCAGCAGCGCTGTGTTTACTCTGAAGCCTCCAGAGGAGGCTACTTCCTTGTGTCTTCCAGCTTCTGGCGGCTCCTTCTGTCCTTTGGCTTGCGGCCCCATCACTCCAGTATCTGCCTCCGTCGTCTGGTGGCCTTCTTCCTTGCGTGTCTCCCTGTGCCTTCTCTTCTTATGAGGACACCACAGTCATTGGATTTAGGGCCCACCCTAAATCCAAGAAGATGTCATCTCAAGCTCCTTAACCAATTAAATCTGCAAAGACCTATTTCCAAATAAGGTCACATTCTGAGGTTCTAAGTAGACATGAATTTTGGGGGAACACTATTTCAACCCACTAAAAATAGGTATAAAACATTCTACCTGGGCTGTGTACTCACCTTCTAATGCTCTACCCCAGGAAGTCCCGTGTTTTTATTGGTCAGGCCTCCCATGTGTATGGACGGAAGTAGTGGGAATAATGTTTCTATCCAGGGTCCAGGGCAGAGGACCCAGTTGGGCGCCGGGCTGGTACTTTTCCCCCTGTCCCACAAGCCCCGGGCACCCCTGAGGTCATGCTGATGGGGTCCCCCCACAAGGCCCCACAGCACTTCTCTGGGTCCCTGTCTCTAGGCCACTCGGCCCCACGTGGCAGCTATGAAAGGCACCCCTGCCCCCCAGGAGTGGTGAGCCTAACTGACCAGAGCTCCGGCTGCTGCCTCCTGAAATCCGTCCCCACTTTCATCCTGAGACCATGCTTCCCATGGACTGCTCCGAGCCTGTACGGAGCTGAGTGGGAACACTAAGGGCCGGCCCATCCCTCCGATGGATGGTTGGCTCGAGGACTGCCCATCTGCCTCGCTGAGCACCCCTAGAAGTGCGCTGCAGCCCAAGGCTCTCCCACTGACCGTCCTTCCCGCTTGCCCCCTGCCTGCACTCGGGCAGACCCGCAGTGTGGTCTGATGCTCTCCCAGCAACCCTGCCCTCTGGCCCGTTTCCTCACAAAGTGTTTCCCCGTTAATCTCCCCATTAATCCTCTCCTGGCATCTCCTTCTCAGAGGAACTGGACCAACACGGATAGCTACCTTGGTCTCCCTCTTCCGGAGAAGCATTGTAGTGGGGCCTATCCCCCCTTCCCTGCTCCCTTGCCAGATCACCTCTTAGCCCTCAGGCAAGCTCTGCTCCTAGGGAACCCCATGCAAACACAGAATGCTACACATTAGGAGGAAACCCTGGATTGCTATAGGTTATGCTGTATGTAAAACATGGACTCATGTAAGTTTAGACCTGGACACAGCCTCCTTTTACAGATGAGACAGTATTGGCCTTGATGAGACTCAGACACTGTCCCTGATATGTTTTTCTTTTGAGGGAGAGGGGAGGGGTTGCATGTCCTTTGATTTTTTCCAATTTTCTTTTGTTTGTTTTTTTTTTAGGATTCTAGATTCCCCTCTAGTTTCTTTTCCCCTCCACTGTGTGCCCGAGGCACTTTTCTTTTCCACGACCCTTCTTCCTCTTAACCCTAAGCATTGCCTTTCACCGACCAACCGCCTCCCTGCACCGCCCCCTTATAAATCCATTCCCTGGATTTAGGGAATCCTAAAGGTGGTAGGATCCACTGGTATTTGTTTCCAGAGTTCCTTACTTAGGGTGGACTTACTTTCCCTAGGATGGTTTTAGATCAGCTTTGCACCTGCTACTAGCCCCTCTCTCCTCTCTACACCCTTGGCCCCAAACTGCTCTTGGTCTGGGCACTCGCTCCCCCTGAGATTTAGTTTGTTTTTCTACTTTCAGGAACTTGGAAGTTTGGAGGACTCTCTGCCTTCTCGTTGTAGTGAAGGTGCACGTTTTATTCTTCTTGTTCTTTATCCTCTCTTGGAGGCGATATTGGGAGTTGTGAACAAAAATGGCAGCCATTACCTGGACCACGTGGAAAATCCCCCTCGCCCCTGCCATTTTTGCTGCCTTTATCATAGCCCTTCCCACCCCGGACTGAGTGCTCTGATGGTGGCGTTCGGGAGGGAGCCAGCTGATACTGGCTCATAAGAGCTTGTGTTAAATTCTCAGGAATTTTTCACATCAGTAGCTTGGAATTGGCACTGATGAGAGTGTTCACACCGTGGACGTCGGCCAGCACGGCTTTCTCTCCACTCCCCCCTGGTGTTTATTAGCGTTTACCAGCACACCACTAGCTGTTTATAGTTAGGGTTCTCCACTCGCCTGTGCACTTCCTGAGGCTCTCCAGAGCTCACCGCATTACTTTGCACATAGAAAGGGCCCAGTGAGTGTTGAGTGAATGATGCCTACTGAATGTTCCAGTTGCTTATCGCTCTGTAACAAACCATCCCCAACGTCAGGGCAAAACCACCACCATTTCGTTATATTATCCTGTGGGTCAGGACATCAGATCGTCTGCAGCAGGGATGGATTGTCCTGCTCTGTGATTTGGGAAGATGTGCTAAGTTTAGACTCGGGCTGAGCTTAGCTGAGACCATTGACCAGGGGACATACCCACAGCCTCCCCGTGGGGTCTCCAGCATGTGGTTTTGAGAGGGAGCATCCTGAGATGGCAAGACAGAATCCAGGGGACAGCTGCATGGCCTGTATGACCTAGTCTTGGAAGTCACGTAGCCTCGCTTGCACCGTATTTTCTTGATCAGAGCAGTCACAAGTGCACTCACATCCAAGGGGAGGGGACCTAGATATCACCTCTCAAGGGGAGGTATGTCTAAGAGTTTGGGTGCCATGTTTTAAAACTGCCACACTGAATAAGACAAGGAGGTACATTTATTGAGCACCCACTATGTGCCAGATCTTTACTTCTTCACAACTGCCCTGCAGGTATTATTACCATTTCCCTTTTGCAGATGAAGAAACAGGCTCAGAGAGGCTAAGGAGCTTGCCTGAAGTCACACAGCCATAAATCATTATGACCTTTCTACTAGGACTCCATTCATTTGTGGAGTGTGCTGTGACTTTTATCGGGTTGGGGAAGACAAAGATCAATAAGACCCAGCCTTGCTTCAGAGAACACAACGCAGACTCGTTCTGATATACACCTCCCCCAGGCATCCTAGCATCCAGCCAACTGTGGTCGGGTGTGAGTGGCTGCCTAAAAGTCAGTCAAGGCCATGTGTGCTGAAAGTGCTGAGTAATTGCTCTTGTCCAGGCTAATTCAGCTTCATAACCTCAAGTCTGAAGTCAGTAGTGTGGAGTACTTTAAATTAGCTGTAAAATTTCAATCCAATTGCTAAACTGCCTAAATTATCAAGTTTGCTCATTGCTAGTTGAATGCATGCATAATTAATTTTTTCTAAAGTCTGGACTAAAAGCTGCTGAAATCAGATCTTTTTCTTGAATTAGATTCAAATGTCAGAGGGAAGTCTGGTTTTATGATGTAACCCAAAGCCGTGCACAAGTTTAAAGAATTCTTAGTTGAGATCTATATTTGGGCGGAAGATAAAAGTTAGGGGGCCTGCTTCTTTTAAAATCGAAATTACGCTCTTACTAATTGAGAGAGAGGGCTCCATTAATGCCATATGTGAATCATAGTATCGTTAATGTCATTACCAGGATTAATATGTAACATTGGCTAAAATCTTTCAGAAGGTAAGCTCCACAAGGGCAGGGCTATCTGTCTGTTCCGCCACCTGTTTTATCCCCAGGGGGTAGAATACAGAGTTGCGGATGCATAGTAGACATGTAATAAGTGTAAGCTGAATGAGTATGTTAGCTAATGTGATCATCAGAGCACCCCTGTAAGATAAAAGCTTTTATTAATCTCCTTTTTTTTTTTTTAATGAGGAGCCTGAGGCATGGAAAGGTAAGTTGTC
>NW_025410150.1:0-8892 GCF_002201575.2 Neomonachus schauinslandi
AAACAGACTCTTAACTATAGAGAACAAACTGAGAGTTACTGGGGGGGAGGTAGGTGGGGTTAAATGGGTGATGGGTATTAAGGAGGGCACTTTTTGTGATGAGCACTGGGTATTGTATGTAAGTGATGAATCACTAAATTCTACACCTGAAACTGGTATTACACTCTATATTAACTAACTGGAATATAAATAAAAACCTGGAGAAAACAAAAAACAAAACAAAACAAAGCAAATAAATAGTATGGCTCTTAATTACTCTCTGTCCTCCTCTTCCTTTTTGCTCCTTCATATTAGCCCTTTGCTCCTTTTCTTTTCCCAGATATGCTCTTCTCTTAGTAACTTTGTGGATACTATATTACTGTAATACTCTTCCCCTAAATATCCACATGACTAGCTCTCTTGATTCCTTCAAATCTTTACTCAGAAGAACCTATATCAGCTAATCCTTCTCTGACTGTCCTATCTAGGATCTCACCCCCAACCCCAACACTTCCTATCTACATTCTGGATCTATTTCTTAACACACTATATATTGACTTGTTTGTGTTCTGTCTCCCTCAACTAGGACAAGAATGTTTATTTACTTTTCATTATTGTACCTCTAATATTTAAATGAGTGCCTTTCACTCAGATTTATAACACATTTTTAAATAAATGATGGTGCTTCAGATACTTTAGTAGTAAGATTTATGTTTTGAATTCTTTTTTTTAAAGATTTTATTTATTTATTTATTTGAGAGAGAGGCAGAGATAGCGAAAGAGAGCACATGAGTGGGGAGGAGAGGGAGAAGCAGGCTACCCAGTGAGCAGGGAGCCCGACACAGGGCTCAATTCCAGGATCCTGGGATCATGACCTGAGCTGAAGGCAGACGCTTAACAGACTGAGCCACCCAGGTGCCCCTATGTTTTGAATTCTTATTTGTAAGAAGTGCAAAAATCTTTGGGAAATGATGCATACCTTGTCTCATGATTTCTTTTAGACCACTGACTGGAATTTTGAGTCATCTCCCTGGGACTCCATATGAACTGAACTCTTCCAAAAAACTATTCCACGACATGGGCCACATTATCCCTGTCTTCTAATCATCCAAATTAAACACTTCCTACTTCACACTATTCAATGTTTTTTTATGCTCTTGATATTAGAATATAGGGTCTTGGAATGTCCTAAGAAAGGGTACTGGAGTTCTAAAAGTTATATTGTAAATTTAATATGCATGTAAAATTCTTAGTTTTGTAGTTTATTATTATATGATTGCTTTTTAAAATTTTTTTCCTTCTCTCTCTCTTCCATTGTAGAAGTTCTATTTCATAATGGGCTACTGATCAGACCTGTTATTCTAATGGTGGAATCCCAAAGGAAAACATGTTTCAGATGTAAAGTATTCCCCTCAGATTCCCTGGCGGTCATGGAAAGCAGGAGAAATTCTTGATGTATGAAGTCACTGTCACCATTGTCAAAGCACTGTAGTGTGAGAAATGAACCGCAAATAAAATCAAAGGGTATTTCTTCCAAAGCATTGAATACTGGTGCACAAACAACAATTTTTTCATTAACGTACAAAATATATCAGATGAAAACTTAGTGTTTAAATGTCCAGAGAACACATCTCAGCCTAAGTGCTAGAGGTGGCAAATTTTTGACACACTGGTAAACAGCAATACATGAGAAATTAAAGATTCTCCATTGAAGTACTGAAACTTAATTTATTTTTTGAAATACAAAATTCTGTATAGATCCAACTTAACTTCCATAGCAAATGGCACCATAAATGCAGTGTTCTGTCCTTGCTTTAAAGAATTAATTTTAAGGTATGCATTTTTTTTCTTTAAGGGCTTTTTAAGCCTAAATTAAATCACCAAAAGCCTCAATAAAGTAATATTAAAGTTGAGCTGAAATCCACAAGAGCAAGACAATCTGGAGGTAGGTTGAAATTCCTTTCTTGCTCTTCAACCTTAAATCAGACTGCTGTGTTAAGGTATTGTAATGATCTAAGACAGTGTGTCATCTTTCATGCCAGGCAGCATATGTTACAATTCCCGAATTAGAGAACAGCTCTTCCCCCAAATTATTATTTTAACTACACAGTCATTCTCAGTTTAGATTTAGGTCAGGCACCAAAAGTTACTCCATAATCTTGGGAATGAATATCATAACCCTCAGCTCAAAGTATAATCATCAAAGCTTCACATCCAGAATTGCATTATAGGATACATAGAAAATTAAAAAAAGATTTTGATTATTGCTTAATATGAGGATATGAATGTGTTTATCTTTGTAAATAACACTTCTATACAAGTGGCTCAAATGTGGCAAAACAGCCACAGACAGTCCCAATATAAGTTGCAAAATCAAACATTCAGGCATGAAAAGTCTTTTTCTTAAGTTGTTTTCAAGCTTCATCCTTTTTTCTGCAATAACTAAAGCAAAGCCACAGTAGCTGCAGCTATTTGCATCTAAGGAAGAGATGTTTTGCTTTGGTGATATAGTTAATGAGTCTAAAAATATTCAGTATAATAATTCTGTCAAAGCCCCCACAGTCTCCTCAATGAGCGGGAGCCTGCAGGATTCCAATGGGGAGCCAAGTAATGAGCTCTCAGCATTTGCTCCCACACCGTCCAGGAGAAATATACCCAGGCCTCTGTGGTTCCACATCATTAGCAACATGAAACAAAGACACATGCTTGACTTTAATAAGAGACTAAAGTTGCTGGCTTACTAGTGTGTTACTGCATGTAAACTCTGTTTCAGTATTTCAAAACAGCTCCTTGCAAAGAGAAAGCAGGGAGGGCTTTGGCAAACAGTTAGGTTTAATTTAATGTGGCAAATGATTGAGCAGAATGGGAAAAAAAAAGGACACAGGAAGTGATGAGTTTCTGACACTAAGTCTCCCGGGCTCACTGCAGACTCAGTCTCGCTGTTGGAGATAGCAGTTACGGTGGGCTGCAGTGATAGGGCTATAGGCATATGTGACTGAGTTTTAGTTGATATTCTTGCAAGACAGGAAGTGAACAAGCTTATTTCCCACTGGGAAAGGTTCAGACATGATTAACTTGGGCATGACCAAATAGGTCAATAATATGACAATGAATTTCTAGCACAATAATTAAGTGGGAAGATTTGTGTGATTTGTTCTTCTTGTTCTGCACATACCAATAATGCATTAGCATGGATTCATTTAGTTTCTTTCATTAGGTGAAATCACATAGCTAACAATTTAAAGTAGTGATGGTTCAATTTGAATATTTAAAAGTTATTTCTGCAAAACAACATTAAATTATTTTTCTTTTCCTTTATTTTTAGCATAGGCTTTTGCATGCCAGCATTGACGAAGTAATCTGAAATCTATCTACACATGCATACTAATTGCTCCAAGAGTGATATTCCTATCCAATATCAGGTCTTACTGATATCAGGCACCAAACTAAAGGAAGAATTATTGCAGAGAATGAAATAGGTAAAAATAAGTGCTTCACCTTGGGATAATAGAGTTCAATATATTTTATACTTCTATGATTTCTGTCAGTTATTAAAATATTTCAACTTTTCTTCAAATAAAAAGTTCATATATATAATTTCCAAATTTTAGGATTGGAATGGAACTCAGAAATCATAAAATCTTCTATTCCATTCCATGCAATGCTTCATTCTACAGTAAAAAACTTTCTTAATATTACCAGTTAAAAAAAGATAGTACCCATCTTCTGATTTTAATAATTTAACACTGGGACCTAAGTGTAGGGAGTTTTCATTGTTTTCTTTTAAACTTCATCTTTTTATTTTTTTTCTATGATCAAGATAATCTTCATCCTTTTTCTGCCATTTGATCTCATCTCGCTATTTTCCCCATAAATAACGCAAACTATGTATTTTATAGGTATGCTTTTAGCAAATAGAAGATAAAAATGACAGAGTTCAGCAGCAGCCCAATGGAAATATCAAGGAAGACATTAAACCATTCATCAGTTGTCTTGGTTGTGGTTATGTGCAACTACCTTGTCCATGAGGATGTCATGAAATACTTTTATATTTTATGAAAATCAACATATGCTTTAAATGATAGGTAGCCAATCTGGAATACTTTTTTCCTGAGGTTTAGTTTCATTTCCACTGAGCTTTAGTTTCTTCTCCTTTTGGAAAATGAGACTCATTTTCTGACTTCAGTTTTCTGACATTTCTTCCACCTGCTTCACAGCTTCTCATCAGTAATTGACATTGGTTCCTTGATCAAATGGACACATTCTTTCAGGACTCAGAAATACTTTCCTGATATGGGCCTAGAAGTCTTTTCATGAGATTTGGGCTCTCTCATTACGATTTAGTTTACCTTTTCCACGTTTATGATTAATCTTTTCTTGGTGAATGAGATGGAAGCAAAAGTTAATTTGTTTTTAACTCTATTTTTCTCTAGCTTGGTGCTTTCAAAGTTTTTGGATCATATGCTTCATCACTTCATTTTAAAAATAAATTCTGTTTTATTACAAAATAGCTGTTTTGGCACATATAATCTTACAATTGAAGGATATAGTTGGTTTTTACACTACATTTTAAATTATAATATGTATGCAAGTTACCAGATGAACCTCTGCTTGTAACTAAAAAATTGACATTGTTTGATCCTCCATCAGTGTGAAAACAAGAGTTTGAACCTTGAAAGAGACAACCAGACTCTAGAAATATAGAAACAGATAATCTAAGACAAGCTGTATCACTTAAGTATCAATATTGCACTTTCCCAAGAAAAATCCAGGGAAGACTACTCATATGCATGCAAAGATCTTGCCAATGATATAGCCACTCCTATTTACAGATGCTTATCTATATCAAGGTCACATTGTATAAGGGAGCAGAATTTATTTATTTATTTATTTATTTATTAAAGATTTTATTTATTTATTTGACACAGAGAGAGAGAGACAGTGCGTGAGTGAGCATGAGCAGGGGGGAGGAACAAGGAGAGAGGGAGAAGCAGACTCCCTGTTGAGCAGGGAACCTGATGCAGGGCTCCATCCCAGGACTCCAGGATCATGACCTGAGCCAAAGGCAGACACTTAACTGAGTGAGCCACCCTGGTGCCCGGGAGCAGAATTTATTTTTAAAAATTCATGTTTATGGAGATGCAGCTCTTCATTGGTGGAATAAGGACCTCTAAAAATATGCTTCTCTGTGAAATCAAGATTTGTCAAAAATCAACTCTACAGAGCTCCGAAAGCTAACTAAATCTTGCAACAATCTGAGGAGTATCCATTCAAGGAAAATGGATGAATTTCTGAAAGAATATCAAGCTTTTTGGCATTTCAACTTGCCCTATTTCTATTCTCCTATCTGTAGCTCCTCACAAACCTGGAAAACCAATAGTCTTGAAATCACAGTAACTATGAGAATCAGTTATTATCAGACACTGAAAACAATAGAATGAGTTTGAAGCACCAAAAAGTGCCATCCCCAGAGAATTGTCACTATTTGACCTGTCAGGCAACTCCCTGGAAAACTCCCACATTGAGGGCTTTCTTTATTTGACATGACTCATAGCTTAATCAGTGTGAAAAAGCCTATTTCTAGCACATTTGTCTAAAATAACCAGTGGCAGTTGTTTAATATCATAGTTGTCTGAGGTGATGATACTTGCTGAGGCTAAAAGAGGCTGACCAAAAAACTTAGAGCGAAAAAGTAGGAAATTAGGTATCTTTGGAGGGTCTTTGAAAATTTAGAATATAGTACTGAGAATCTATAAGGTCACACTTATGTGAAGGGCTGTGCACATACCCAGAGACATGACAAGTCTCCAGTATCTTAACTCTGTCTCCCACTGAGGCTCTACAAAAGCAGAAAGTAAAGGTAAGGAAGAGCTGTAAACTGCCAGATTGCCCAACACACACACAGAGTCCCTTGGCAATTACTGGTTCATTGGTTCAAGTCAGTTAAAGAAATCTCTGTCAAATCATTAGAGGACCACTAACTGAGCAGAGGCTTCAATGGCTGTGCATGACAAAGAATATAGACTTTACAGAATTAATCCAGGAAAATCACAGAATAAACAGCAGCAGCAACAACAACAATAAATAGCAACAACAAACTCTGGGGAGGGTGAATTTGATACTCGAAATTATTGCATTATATTATTTAAAATATCAAGTTCTCAACAAAAAATTACAAGATATGGAATGAAACAGTAAAGTACGGCCCATAAGGAAAGAAGTAGTCAAAAGAAAAAAAATTTTTAAATCAGCTATTATAAGTATGTTTGAAGAACTAAAAGAATCCATATTTGAAGAATTAAAGAAATATATGAGAATGATGTGAGACCAAATAGATACTATCAATAAAGAGATAGAAAATATTTTAAAAATAGAAATCTGGAGCTGAAAAGAACAATAACTCAAATTAAAAAATCACTAGAGGGGCTCAGCCACAGAGTTGAAGTGGCAGAAGAAAGAACTGAGTAAACTTAAAGATATGTCAATTCAGATTATCCAGTCTGAAAAACAGAAAGAAAAGAATGAAGAAAAATGAACCAAACCTCAGAGACTGGTAGGAAACCACAAAGCATACCAACATATGTATAACAGGAGCCACAGAATCAGAAGAGAGCAAAAAATAGGCAAAAAAAAAAAAAAATTCCAGACTTTGACGGATAATAATCTGTACATCCAAGCCTTGCAAAAATCCAAGCAGGATACACTCAGATATCCATGCCTAGACACATCATTGTTAAACTTTTGAAAGAGAAAGAGAATTTGAAAAAAGTAAGAAAAATAACTCATTACACACAAGGGATCCTCAAAAGCACTAACAGCTGACTTATCATCAGAAACCATGGAGGCCAGGAAGATGACATATTCAAAGTGGTGAAAGAAGACTGTCAACCAAGAATTCTATATCCAGAAAAGCTATTCTTCAAAAATGAAGAATTTAAAGCCCCCTACTATTATTGTGTTATCAATTAGTTTATGTTTGTTATTAATTGTTTTATATATTTGGGTGCTCCCATGTTGGGTGCATAAATATTTACAATTGTTATATCTTCTTGGATTGTCTCCTTTATGGCTAGATACTGCCCTTCTTTGTCTCTTTTTACAGTCTTTGTTTTCAAGTCTGGTCTGTCCAAATAAGTATCGCTACTCTGGCTTTCTCTTGACATCAATTTGTGTGATAAATGTTTCTCCACCCCTCAGTTTTTTTTAGAGAGCAGGGCAGGGGCAGAGGGAAAGGGAGAGAGAGAATCTTAAGCCCCAGTGCAAGGCTCGATCTCACAACCCTGAGATCGTGACCTGAGCTGAAATCAAGATTTGGATACTTAACTGAGTGAGCCACCAAGGCACCGCTCCACCCCATCACTATCAATCTGCAGGTGTCTTTAGGTCTAAAAACAATATGAAGGTTCCTCAAAAAGTTGAAAATAGAGCTACCCTATGACCCAGCAATTGCACTACGGGCTATTTACCCCAAAGATACAATGTAGTGATCCGAAGGGGCATGTGCACCCCAATGTTTATAGAAGCAATGTCCACAATAGCCAAACTATGGAAAGAGCCTAGATGTCCATTGACAGAAGAATGAATAAAGAAGATGTGGTGTACATATACAATGGAATATTATGCAGCCATCAAATAATGAAATCTTGCCATTTGCAACCATGTGGATGGAACTAGAGGGTATTATGCTAAGCAAAATAAGTATGTATATATACATACTACCAAAACTGAAACAGGAAGAAATAGAAAACTTAGACTGATAACCAGCAAAGAAATTAAATCAGTAATTTAAAAACTCCCAACTAACAAAAGTCCAGGGGCCAGATGGCTTCACAGGGGAATTCAACCAAACATTTAAAGAAAAGTTAATACCCATTCTTCTCAAACTGTTCCAAAAAATAGAAATGGAAGGAAAACTTCCAAACTCATTCTAGGAGGCCAGCAACCATAATTCCAAAACCAGACAAAGACTCCACTAAAAGAGCTATAGGCCAATATCCCTGATGAACATGGATGCATAAATTCTCAACAAAATACTAGCAAACCAAATGCAACAATACATTAAAAGAATCATTCACCACAATTGAGTGGGATTTCTTCCTGGGCTGAAAGGGTGGTCCAATATCCCCAAATCAACCAATGTGATACATCACATTAACAGAAGAAAGGAAGAGGTCATTTCAATAGCTGCAGAAAAAAGCATGTGACAGAGTACAACATCCATTCATGATTAAAACCCTCAACAAAGTGGGTTTAGAAGGAGCATACCTCAACATAACAAAGGCCATATATGAAAAACCCATAGCTAATATCACCCTCAATGGGGAAAAACTGAGAGCTTTTCCTTCATGGTCAGGAACAAGACAGGGATGCCCACTCTCATCACTGTTATTAACATAGTACTGGAAGTCCTAGCCACAGCAATCAGACAACAGAAAGAAATAAAAGGCATCCAAATCAGCAAGGAAGATGTGAAACTTTCACTATTTCAGATGACATGATCTCTCTATAGAAAACCCAAAAGACTCCACCAGAAAACTGCTAGAACTGACACACAAATTCAGTAATGTCTCAGGATACAAAATCAATGTGCAGAAATCTGTTGTACTTCCATACACCACTAATGAGGCAGCAGAAAGAGAAATCAAGAAATTGATCCGATTCACAATTACACCAAAAACAGTAAGATACCTAGGAATAAACCTAACCAAAGAGGCGAAAGATGTATACTCTGAGAAGTATACAACACTGATGAAAGAAATTGCAGATGACACAAAGAAATGGGAAAACATTCCATGCTCATGGATTGGAAGAACAAATATTGTTAAAATGTCTATACTACCCATCTACACATTTAATGCAATCCCTGTCAAAGTACCACCAGCATTTTTCACAGAGCTACAACAAACGGTCCTA
>NW_025410151.1:0-8892 GCF_002201575.2 Neomonachus schauinslandi
AAACAGACTCTTAACTATAGAGAACAAACTGAGAGTTACTGGGGGGGAGGTAGGTGGGGTTAAATGGGTGATGGGTATTAAGGAGGGCACTTTTTGTGATGAGCACTGGGTATTGTATGTAAGTGATGAATCACTAAATTCTACACCTGAAACTGGTATTACACTCTATATTAACTAACTGGAATATAAATAAAAACCTGGAGAAAACAAAAAACAAAACAAAACAAAGCAAATAAATAGTATGGCTCTTAATTACTCTCTGTCCTCCTCTTCCTTTTTGCTCCTTCATATTAGCCCTTTGCTCCTTTTCTTTTCCCAGATATGCTCTTCTCTTAGTAACTTTGTGGATACTATATTACTGTAATACTCTTCCCCTAAATATCCACATGACTAGCTCTCTTGATTCCTTCAAATCTTTACTCAGAAGAACCTATATCAGCTAATCCTTCTCTGACTGTCCTATCTAGGATCTCACCCCCAACCCCAACACTTCCTATCTACATTCTGGATCTATTTCTTAACACACTATATATTGACTTGTTTGTGTTCTGTCTCCCTCAACTAGGACAAGAATGTTTATTTACTTTTCATTATTGTACCTCTAATATTTAAATGAGTGCCTTTCACTCAGATTTATAACACATTTTTAAATAAATGATGGTGCTTCAGATACTTTAGTAGTAAGATTTATGTTTTGAATTCTTTTTTTTAAAGATTTTATTTATTTATTTATTTGAGAGAGAGGCAGAGATAGCGAAAGAGAGCACATGAGTGGGGAGGAGAGGGAGAAGCAGGCTACCCAGTGAGCAGGGAGCCCGACACAGGGCTCAATTCCAGGATCCTGGGATCATGACCTGAGCTGAAGGCAGACGCTTAACAGACTGAGCCACCCAGGTGCCCCTATGTTTTGAATTCTTATTTGTAAGAAGTGCAAAAATCTTTGGGAAATGATGCATACCTTGTCTCATGATTTCTTTTAGACCACTGACTGGAATTTTGAGTCATCTCCCTGGGACTCCATATGAACTGAACTCTTCCAAAAAACTATTCCACGACATGGGCCACATTATCCCTGTCTTCTAATCATCCAAATTAAACACTTCCTACTTCACACTATTCAATGTTTTTTTATGCTCTTGATATTAGAATATAGGGTCTTGGAATGTCCTAAGAAAGGGTACTGGAGTTCTAAAAGTTATATTGTAAATTTAATATGCATGTAAAATTCTTAGTTTTGTAGTTTATTATTATATGATTGCTTTTTAAAATTTTTTTCCTTCTCTCTCTCTTCCATTGTAGAAGTTCTATTTCATAATGGGCTACTGATCAGACCTGTTATTCTAATGGTGGAATCCCAAAGGAAAACATGTTTCAGATGTAAAGTATTCCCCTCAGATTCCCTGGCGGTCATGGAAAGCAGGAGAAATTCTTGATGTATGAAGTCACTGTCACCATTGTCAAAGCACTGTAGTGTGAGAAATGAACCGCAAATAAAATCAAAGGGTATTTCTTCCAAAGCATTGAATACTGGTGCACAAACAACAATTTTTTCATTAACGTACAAAATATATCAGATGAAAACTTAGTGTTTAAATGTCCAGAGAACACATCTCAGCCTAAGTGCTAGAGGTGGCAAATTTTTGACACACTGGTAAACAGCAATACATGAGAAATTAAAGATTCTCCATTGAAGTACTGAAACTTAATTTATTTTTTGAAATACAAAATTCTGTATAGATCCAACTTAACTTCCATAGCAAATGGCACCATAAATGCAGTGTTCTGTCCTTGCTTTAAAGAATTAATTTTAAGGTATGCATTTTTTTTCTTTAAGGGCTTTTTAAGCCTAAATTAAATCACCAAAAGCCTCAATAAAGTAATATTAAAGTTGAGCTGAAATCCACAAGAGCAAGACAATCTGGAGGTAGGTTGAAATTCCTTTCTTGCTCTTCAACCTTAAATCAGACTGCTGTGTTAAGGTATTGTAATGATCTAAGACAGTGTGTCATCTTTCATGCCAGGCAGCATATGTTACAATTCCCGAATTAGAGAACAGCTCTTCCCCCAAATTATTATTTTAACTACACAGTCATTCTCAGTTTAGATTTAGGTCAGGCACCAAAAGTTACTCCATAATCTTGGGAATGAATATCATAACCCTCAGCTCAAAGTATAATCATCAAAGCTTCACATCCAGAATTGCATTATAGGATACATAGAAAATTAAAAAAAGATTTTGATTATTGCTTAATATGAGGATATGAATGTGTTTATCTTTGTAAATAACACTTCTATACAAGTGGCTCAAATGTGGCAAAACAGCCACAGACAGTCCCAATATAAGTTGCAAAATCAAACATTCAGGCATGAAAAGTCTTTTTCTTAAGTTGTTTTCAAGCTTCATCCTTTTTTCTGCAATAACTAAAGCAAAGCCACAGTAGCTGCAGCTATTTGCATCTAAGGAAGAGATGTTTTGCTTTGGTGATATAGTTAATGAGTCTAAAAATATTCAGTATAATAATTCTGTCAAAGCCCCCACAGTCTCCTCAATGAGCGGGAGCCTGCAGGATTCCAATGGGGAGCCAAGTAATGAGCTCTCAGCATTTGCTCCCACACCGTCCAGGAGAAATATACCCAGGCCTCTGTGGTTCCACATCATTAGCAACATGAAACAAAGACACATGCTTGACTTTAATAAGAGACTAAAGTTGCTGGCTTACTAGTGTGTTACTGCATGTAAACTCTGTTTCAGTATTTCAAAACAGCTCCTTGCAAAGAGAAAGCAGGGAGGGCTTTGGCAAACAGTTAGGTTTAATTTAATGTGGCAAATGATTGAGCAGAATGGGAAAAAAAAAGGACACAGGAAGTGATGAGTTTCTGACACTAAGTCTCCCGGGCTCACTGCAGACTCAGTCTCGCTGTTGGAGATAGCAGTTACGGTGGGCTGCAGTGATAGGGCTATAGGCATATGTGACTGAGTTTTAGTTGATATTCTTGCAAGACAGGAAGTGAACAAGCTTATTTCCCACTGGGAAAGGTTCAGACATGATTAACTTGGGCATGACCAAATAGGTCAATAATATGACAATGAATTTCTAGCACAATAATTAAGTGGGAAGATTTGTGTGATTTGTTCTTCTTGTTCTGCACATACCAATAATGCATTAGCATGGATTCATTTAGTTTCTTTCATTAGGTGAAATCACATAGCTAACAATTTAAAGTAGTGATGGTTCAATTTGAATATTTAAAAGTTATTTCTGCAAAACAACATTAAATTATTTTTCTTTTCCTTTATTTTTAGCATAGGCTTTTGCATGCCAGCATTGACGAAGTAATCTGAAATCTATCTACACATGCATACTAATTGCTCCAAGAGTGATATTCCTATCCAATATCAGGTCTTACTGATATCAGGCACCAAACTAAAGGAAGAATTATTGCAGAGAATGAAATAGGTAAAAATAAGTGCTTCACCTTGGGATAATAGAGTTCAATATATTTTATACTTCTATGATTTCTGTCAGTTATTAAAATATTTCAACTTTTCTTCAAATAAAAAGTTCATATATATAATTTCCAAATTTTAGGATTGGAATGGAACTCAGAAATCATAAAATCTTCTATTCCATTCCATGCAATGCTTCATTCTACAGTAAAAAACTTTCTTAATATTACCAGTTAAAAAAAGATAGTACCCATCTTCTGATTTTAATAATTTAACACTGGGACCTAAGTGTAGGGAGTTTTCATTGTTTTCTTTTAAACTTCATCTTTTTATTTTTTTTCTATGATCAAGATAATCTTCATCCTTTTTCTGCCATTTGATCTCATCTCGCTATTTTCCCCATAAATAACGCAAACTATGTATTTTATAGGTATGCTTTTAGCAAATAGAAGATAAAAATGACAGAGTTCAGCAGCAGCCCAATGGAAATATCAAGGAAGACATTAAACCATTCATCAGTTGTCTTGGTTGTGGTTATGTGCAACTACCTTGTCCATGAGGATGTCATGAAATACTTTTATATTTTATGAAAATCAACATATGCTTTAAATGATAGGTAGCCAATCTGGAATACTTTTTTCCTGAGGTTTAGTTTCATTTCCACTGAGCTTTAGTTTCTTCTCCTTTTGGAAAATGAGACTCATTTTCTGACTTCAGTTTTCTGACATTTCTTCCACCTGCTTCACAGCTTCTCATCAGTAATTGACATTGGTTCCTTGATCAAATGGACACATTCTTTCAGGACTCAGAAATACTTTCCTGATATGGGCCTAGAAGTCTTTTCATGAGATTTGGGCTCTCTCATTACGATTTAGTTTACCTTTTCCACGTTTATGATTAATCTTTTCTTGGTGAATGAGATGGAAGCAAAAGTTAATTTGTTTTTAACTCTATTTTTCTCTAGCTTGGTGCTTTCAAAGTTTTTGGATCATATGCTTCATCACTTCATTTTAAAAATAAATTCTGTTTTATTACAAAATAGCTGTTTTGGCACATATAATCTTACAATTGAAGGATATAGTTGGTTTTTACACTACATTTTAAATTATAATATGTATGCAAGTTACCAGATGAACCTCTGCTTGTAACTAAAAAATTGACATTGTTTGATCCTCCATCAGTGTGAAAACAAGAGTTTGAACCTTGAAAGAGACAACCAGACTCTAGAAATATAGAAACAGATAATCTAAGACAAGCTGTATCACTTAAGTATCAATATTGCACTTTCCCAAGAAAAATCCAGGGAAGACTACTCATATGCATGCAAAGATCTTGCCAATGATATAGCCACTCCTATTTACAGATGCTTATCTATATCAAGGTCACATTGTATAAGGGAGCAGAATTTATTTATTTATTTATTTATTTATTAAAGATTTTATTTATTTATTTGACACAGAGAGAGAGAGACAGTGCGTGAGTGAGCATGAGCAGGGGGGAGGAACAAGGAGAGAGGGAGAAGCAGACTCCCTGTTGAGCAGGGAACCTGATGCAGGGCTCCATCCCAGGACTCCAGGATCATGACCTGAGCCAAAGGCAGACACTTAACTGAGTGAGCCACCCTGGTGCCCGGGAGCAGAATTTATTTTTAAAAATTCATGTTTATGGAGATGCAGCTCTTCATTGGTGGAATAAGGACCTCTAAAAATATGCTTCTCTGTGAAATCAAGATTTGTCAAAAATCAACTCTACAGAGCTCCGAAAGCTAACTAAATCTTGCAACAATCTGAGGAGTATCCATTCAAGGAAAATGGATGAATTTCTGAAAGAATATCAAGCTTTTTGGCATTTCAACTTGCCCTATTTCTATTCTCCTATCTGTAGCTCCTCACAAACCTGGAAAACCAATAGTCTTGAAATCACAGTAACTATGAGAATCAGTTATTATCAGACACTGAAAACAATAGAATGAGTTTGAAGCACCAAAAAGTGCCATCCCCAGAGAATTGTCACTATTTGACCTGTCAGGCAACTCCCTGGAAAACTCCCACATTGAGGGCTTTCTTTATTTGACATGACTCATAGCTTAATCAGTGTGAAAAAGCCTATTTCTAGCACATTTGTCTAAAATAACCAGTGGCAGTTGTTTAATATCATAGTTGTCTGAGGTGATGATACTTGCTGAGGCTAAAAGAGGCTGACCAAAAAACTTAGAGCGAAAAAGTAGGAAATTAGGTATCTTTGGAGGGTCTTTGAAAATTTAGAATATAGTACTGAGAATCTATAAGGTCACACTTATGTGAAGGGCTGTGCACATACCCAGAGACATGACAAGTCTCCAGTATCTTAACTCTGTCTCCCACTGAGGCTCTACAAAAGCAGAAAGTAAAGGTAAGGAAGAGCTGTAAACTGCCAGATTGCCCAACACACACACAGAGTCCCTTGGCAATTACTGGTTCATTGGTTCAAGTCAGTTAAAGAAATCTCTGTCAAATCATTAGAGGACCACTAACTGAGCAGAGGCTTCAATGGCTGTGCATGACAAAGAATATAGACTTTACAGAATTAATCCAGGAAAATCACAGAATAAACAGCAGCAGCAACAACAACAATAAATAGCAACAACAAACTCTGGGGAGGGTGAATTTGATACTCGAAATTATTGCATTATATTATTTAAAATATCAAGTTCTCAACAAAAAATTACAAGATATGGAATGAAACAGTAAAGTACGGCCCATAAGGAAAGAAGTAGTCAAAAGAAAAAAAATTTTTAAATCAGCTATTATAAGTATGTTTGAAGAACTAAAAGAATCCATATTTGAAGAATTAAAGAAATATATGAGAATGATGTGAGACCAAATAGATACTATCAATAAAGAGATAGAAAATATTTTAAAAATAGAAATCTGGAGCTGAAAAGAACAATAACTCAAATTAAAAAATCACTAGAGGGGCTCAGCCACAGAGTTGAAGTGGCAGAAGAAAGAACTGAGTAAACTTAAAGATATGTCAATTCAGATTATCCAGTCTGAAAAACAGAAAGAAAAGAATGAAGAAAAATGAACCAAACCTCAGAGACTGGTAGGAAACCACAAAGCATACCAACATATGTATAACAGGAGCCACAGAATCAGAAGAGAGCAAAAAATAGGCAAAAAAAAAAAAAAATTCCAGACTTTGACGGATAATAATCTGTACATCCAAGCCTTGCAAAAATCCAAGCAGGATACACTCAGATATCCATGCCTAGACACATCATTGTTAAACTTTTGAAAGAGAAAGAGAATTTGAAAAAAGTAAGAAAAATAACTCATTACACACAAGGGATCCTCAAAAGCACTAACAGCTGACTTATCATCAGAAACCATGGAGGCCAGGAAGATGACATATTCAAAGTGGTGAAAGAAGACTGTCAACCAAGAATTCTATATCCAGAAAAGCTATTCTTCAAAAATGAAGAATTTAAAGCCCCCTACTATTATTGTGTTATCAATTAGTTTATGTTTGTTATTAATTGTTTTATATATTTGGGTGCTCCCATGTTGGGTGCATAAATATTTACAATTGTTATATCTTCTTGGATTGTCTCCTTTATGGCTAGATACTGCCCTTCTTTGTCTCTTTTTACAGTCTTTGTTTTCAAGTCTGGTCTGTCCAAATAAGTATCGCTACTCTGGCTTTCTCTTGACATCAATTTGTGTGATAAATGTTTCTCCACCCCTCAGTTTTTTTTAGAGAGCAGGGCAGGGGCAGAGGGAAAGGGAGAGAGAGAATCTTAAGCCCCAGTGCAAGGCTCGATCTCACAACCCTGAGATCGTGACCTGAGCTGAAATCAAGATTTGGATACTTAACTGAGTGAGCCACCAAGGCACCGCTCCACCCCATCACTATCAATCTGCAGGTGTCTTTAGGTCTAAAAACAATATGAAGGTTCCTCAAAAAGTTGAAAATAGAGCTACCCTATGACCCAGCAATTGCACTACGGGCTATTTACCCCAAAGATACAATGTAGTGATCCGAAGGGGCATGTGCACCCCAATGTTTATAGAAGCAATGTCCACAATAGCCAAACTATGGAAAGAGCCTAGATGTCCATTGACAGAAGAATGAATAAAGAAGATGTGGTGTACATATACAATGGAATATTATGCAGCCATCAAATAATGAAATCTTGCCATTTGCAACCATGTGGATGGAACTAGAGGGTATTATGCTAAGCAAAATAAGTATGTATATATACATACTACCAAAACTGAAACAGGAAGAAATAGAAAACTTAGACTGATAACCAGCAAAGAAATTAAATCAGTAATTTAAAAACTCCCAACTAACAAAAGTCCAGGGGCCAGATGGCTTCACAGGGGAATTCAACCAAACATTTAAAGAAAAGTTAATACCCATTCTTCTCAAACTGTTCCAAAAAATAGAAATGGAAGGAAAACTTCCAAACTCATTCTAGGAGGCCAGCAACCATAATTCCAAAACCAGACAAAGACTCCACTAAAAGAGCTATAGGCCAATATCCCTGATGAACATGGATGCATAAATTCTCAACAAAATACTAGCAAACCAAATGCAACAATACATTAAAAGAATCATTCACCACAATTGAGTGGGATTTCTTCCTGGGCTGAAAGGGTGGTCCAATATCCCCAAATCAACCAATGTGATACATCACATTAACAGAAGAAAGGAAGAGGTCATTTCAATAGCTGCAGAAAAAAGCATGTGACAGAGTACAACATCCATTCATGATTAAAACCCTCAACAAAGTGGGTTTAGAAGGAGCATACCTCAACATAACAAAGGCCATATATGAAAAACCCATAGCTAATATCACCCTCAATGGGGAAAAACTGAGAGCTTTTCCTTCATGGTCAGGAACAAGACAGGGATGCCCACTCTCATCACTGTTATTAACATAGTACTGGAAGTCCTAGCCACAGCAATCAGACAACAGAAAGAAATAAAAGGCATCCAAATCAGCAAGGAAGATGTGAAACTTTCACTATTTCAGATGACATGATCTCTCTATAGAAAACCCAAAAGACTCCACCAGAAAACTGCTAGAACTGACACACAAATTCAGTAATGTCTCAGGATACAAAATCAATGTGCAGAAATCTGTTGTACTTCCATACACCACTAATGAGGCAGCAGAAAGAGAAATCAAGAAATTGATCCGATTCACAATTACACCAAAAACAGTAAGATACCTAGGAATAAACCTAACCAAAGAGGCGAAAGATGTATACTCTGAGAAGTATACAACACTGATGAAAGAAATTGCAGATGACACAAAGAAATGGGAAAACATTCCATGCTCATGGATTGGAAGAACAAATATTGTTAAAATGTCTATACTACCCATCTACACATTTAATGCAATCCCTGTCAAAGTACCACCAGCATTTTTCACAGAGCTACAACAAACGGTCCTA
>NW_025410152.1:0-2750 GCF_002201575.2 Neomonachus schauinslandi
AAAATCCAGGAAGCACAGAGAACCCCTCTCAAAATCAATAAAAATAGGTCAACACCCCGACATCTAATAGTAAAATTTAGGAGTCTCAGAGACAAAGGGAAAACCTGAAAGCAGCTCGGGAGAAGAGATCTGTAACCTACAAGGGTAGAAACATTAGATTGGCAACAGACCTATTCACAGAGACCTGGCAGGCCAGGAAGGACTGGCAGGATATATTCAGAGCACTAAATGAGAAAAATATGCAGCCAAGAATACTCTATCCAGCTAGGCTGTCATTGAAAATTGAAGGAGAGATAAAAAGCTTCCAGGAAAAACAAAAACTAAAGGGATTTGCAAACACGAAACCAGCCCTACAGGAAATCTTGAAAGGGGTCCTCTAAGCAAAGAGAGAGCCTAAAAGCAACATAGACCAGAAAGGAACACAGACAATATACGGTAACAGTCACCTTACAGGCAATACAATGGCACTAAATTCCTATCTTTCAATAGCTACCCTGAATGTAAATGGGCTCAATTCCCCAATCAAAAGACACAGGCTATCAGATTGGATTAAAAAACAAGACCCATCGATATGCTGTCTGCAAGAGATTCATTTTAGAAACAAAGACAGCCCCAGATTGAAAGTGAGGGGGTGGAAAACCATTTACCATGCTAATGGACACCAAAAGAAAGCTGGGGTGGCAATCCTTCTATCAGACAAATTAGATTTTAAACCAAAGACTGTAATAAGAGATGAGGAAGGACACTATATCCTACTTAAAAGATCTATCCAACAAGAAGATCTAACAATTGTAAATATCTATACCCCTAACATGGGCGCAGCCAATTATATAAGGCAATTAATAACAAAAGCAAAGAAACACATCGACAACAATACAATAATAGTGGGGGACTTTAACACCCCCCTCACTGAAATGGACAGATCGTCTAAGCAAAAGATCAACAAGGAAATAAAGACTTTAAATGACACACTGGACCAAATGGACTTCACAGACATATTCAGAACGTTCCACCCCCAAGCAACGGAATACACATTCTTCTCTAGTGCCCATGGAACATTCTCCAGAATAGATCACATCCTAGGTCATAAATCAGGTCTCAACCAGTACCAAAAGATTGGGATCATTCCCTGCCTATTTTCAGACCACAATGCTTTGAAACTAGAACTCAATCACAAGAGGAAAGTCAGAAAGAACTCAAATACATGGAGGCTAAAGAGCATCCTACTGAAGAATGAATGGGTCAACCAGGAAATTAAAGAAGAATTAAAAAAATTCATGGAAACCAATGAAAATGAAAACACAACTATTCAAGATCTTTGGGATGCAGCAAAGGCAGTCCTGAGAGGAAAGTATATAGCAATACAAGCCTTTCTCAAGAAACAAGAAAGGTCTCAAATACACAACCTAACCCTCCACCTAAAGGAGCTGGAGAAAGAACAGCAAATAAAGCCTAAACCCAGCAGGAGAAGAGAAATTATAAAGATCAGAGCAGAAATCAATGAAATAGAAACTAAAAGAACAGTAGAACAGATCAACGAAACTAGGAGCTGGGTCTTTGAAAGAATTAACAAGGTTGATAAACCCCTGGCCAGACTTATCAAAAAGAGAAGAGAAATGACCCAAATCAACAAAATCATGAATGAAAGAGGAGAGATCAGAACCAACACCAAAGAAATACAAACAATTATAAGAACATATTATGAGCAACTCTATGCCAGCAAATTAGATAACCTGGAAGAAATGGAGGCATTCCTAGAGATGTATCAACTACCAAAACTGAACCAGGATGAAATAGAAAACCTGAACAGACCTATAACCACTAAGGAAATTGAAGCAGTCATCAAAAATCTCCCAAAAAACAAAAGCCCAGGGCCAGATGGCTTCCCAGGGGAATTCTACCAAACATTTCAAGAAGAATTAATACCTATTCTTCTGAAACTGTTCCAAAAAATAGAAATGGAAGGAAAACTTCCCAACTCATTTTATGAGGCCAGCATTACCTTGATCCCAAAACCAGACAAAGACCCCATCAAAAAGGAGAATTACAGACCAATATCCCTGATGAACATGGATGCAAAAATTCTCACCAAAATACTAGCCAATAGGATCCAACAGTACATTAAAAGGATTATCCACCACGACCAAGTGGGATTTATCCCTGGGCTGCAAGGTTGGTTCAACATCCGCAAATCAATCAATGTGATACAATACATTAACAAAAGAAAGAACAAGAATCATATAATCCTCTCAATAGATGCAGAAAAAGCTTTTGACAAACTACAGCATCCTTTCTTTTTTTTTTTTTTAAGATTTTATTTATTTATTTGACAGAGAGAGACACAGCGAGAGCAGGATCACAAGCAGGGGGAGTGGAGGAGGGAGAAGCAGGCTTCCCGCTGAGCAGGGAGCCCGATGCGGGGCTCGATCCCAGGACCCTGGGATCATGACCTGAGCCAAAGGCAGACGCTTAACGACTGAGCCACCCAGGCGCCCCGTACAGCATCCTTTCTTGATCAAAACTCTTCAGAGTATAGGGATAGAAGGTACATACCTCAATATCATAAAAGCCATCTATGAAAAACCTACAGCGAATATCATTCTCAATGGGGAAAAACTGAGAGCTTTCCCCCTAAGGTCAGGAACGCAGCAGGGATGTCCACTATCACCACTGCTATTCAACATAGTATTGGAAGTCCTAGCCACAGCAATCAGACAACAAAAAGAAATCAAAGGCATCCAAATTGGCAA
>NW_025410152.1:2760-8891 GCF_002201575.2 Neomonachus schauinslandi
GAAGATATTTGCAAATGACATATCAGATAAAGGGCTAGTATCCAAAATCTATAAAGAACTCATCAAACTCAACACCCAAAGAACAAAGAATCCAATCAAGAAATGGGCAGAAGACATGAAAAGACATTTTTCCAAAGAAGACATCCAAATGGCCAACAGACACATGAAAAAGTGCTCAGTATCGCTCGGCATCAGGGAAATCCAAATCAAAACCTCAATGAGATACCACCTCACACCTGTCAGAATGGCTAAAATTAACAAGTCAGGAAATGACAGATGTTGGCGGGGATGCGGAGAAAGGGGAACCCTCCTACACTGTTGGTGGGAATGCAAGCTGGTGCAGCCACTCTGGAAAACTGTATGGAGGTTCCTCAAAAAGTTGAAAATAGAGCTACCATATGATCCAGCAATTGCACTACTGGGTATTTACCCCAAAGATACAAAAGTAGGGATCCGAAGGGGTACGTGCACCCTGATGTTTATAGCAGCAATGTCCACAATAGCCAAACTGTGGAAAGAGCCAAGATGTCCATCAACAGATGAATGGATAAAGAAGATCTGGTATATATATACAATGGAATATTATGCAGCCATCAAAAGGAACGAGATCTTGCCATTTGCAACGACGTGGATGGAACTGGAGGGTATTATGTTGAGTGAAATAAGTCAAACAGAGAAAGACATGTATCATATGATCTCACTGATATGAGGAATTCTTAATCTCAGGAAACAAACTGAGGGTTGCTGGAGTGGGGGGTGGGGTGGGAAGGATGGGGTGACTGGGTGATAGACACTGGGGAGGGTATGTGCTCTGGTAAGCGCTGTGAATTTTGCAAGACTGTTGAATCTCAGATCTGTACCTCTGAAACAAATAACGCAATATATGTTAAGAAAAAAAAAAAAAAGAAGAAGAAGAAGAAGGTAGCGGGAGGGGAAGAATGAAGCGGGGGAAATCAGAGGGGTAGACGAACCATGAGAGATGATGGACTCTGAAAAACAAACAGGGTTCTAGAGGGGAGGGGGGTGGGAGGATGGGTTAGTATGGTGGTGGGTACTGAGGAGGGCACGTTCTGCATGGAGCACTGGGTGTTATGCACAAACAATGAATCATGGAACACTTCATCTAAAACTAATGATGTAATGTATGGGGATTAACATAAGAATAAAAAAAAAATTAAAAAAAAAAAAAAAAGAATTACTTCTGACTATTGGCTTTATTTTCATTCTCTCTACTTTTCTGTTAATATTCAAATTTTTGTAATTAATATGTAATACTTTTGAAATCAGAGAAAAACTGTTAAAACAACTCATTCTATTTCTCATTGATCTGATCAATCTAAGTTCTGATGGGCACCTACTGTTACGTGAACAACCTCTATGGATAAGACTTGAATCTTAGTTTCCTATAAAATCACACATTCCTCATTCAAAATATTTATTTATTTTTTAATTTATTTGACACAGAGAGAGAGCACAAGCAGGGGGAGCAGCAGACGGAGAGGAGGAAGCAGACTCCCCGCTGAGCAGGAAGCCTGATGTGAGGCTCGATCCCAGGACCCTGGGATCATGACCTGAGTCGAAGGCAGACGCGTAACTGAGTCACCCAGGTGCCCCTTCTCATTCGAAATAAATGAAGTTATTACTAATCCATGTATCTGGACAATATGGATAAAAATATTCTAGCCCTTAGCAGCAACATATTTAAACTGAACAAAAAAATACAAAACAACAAAATGAGAATAGTATGTTTTAAGAATATTAAAATTCAAAAAAGAATATTAATATCCAAACAGTGAGATTTTTTTCAATAAGGTGAAAATATTATGTCATATTCCAACCAGTGTCATAAACCAGTGGTTTATAGGAAGAAAGTGCATAATCTAGAAAGAGGATTTTTAAAAAGTTATGACAACAGGGGGGCAGAGCAAGATGGCGGAGGAGTAGGAGACCTGGATTTCGTCTGGTCTCAGGAATTCAGCTGGATAGGGATCAAACCATTCTGAACACCTACAAACCCAACAGGAGATCGAAGAAAGGAATAGCAACAACTCCCTGAACAGAAAAGCGACCATTTTCTGGAAGGTAGGACATGTGGAGAAGTGAATCCGAGGCGATATTCGGGAGGATAGATGGCGGGGAGGGGCCTCCGTTGGCCGCTTCTGGCAAGTGATAGAGCCACGGAGCACAAAACCGGAACTTTTAAAAGTCTGCTCCGCCGAGGGGCGTCACTCTGGTGGCTAAGCGGGGGGTGGAACCCTCCGGGACAGTGTGGTCTCAGGACCCTCGGGGTCACAGAAAGACCAGGGGTGCCTGAGTGTGGCAGAGCTCCCAGGTATCGGAGCAGGGAAGCCATCTGCAGAGGCGGAGCCCAGGCGCGGGCTCTCAGCTCAGGGTTGCCATAAACCGTGATCCGCGGCACAGTCAGGCCACTGCTCCTCCAGCAGGGACCCAACAAGCGGCAGATCCGGGGAGACTCACCTTCCTCCCCCGGGAGGAGCCGCGCGGGAGTGCACCACAGGGATCTGCTGGGTTTGGAGACTCCACCCGGGGTCGGGTGCCAGAGATAGAAACGCGCGGTCACAGGCGGGGCTAGCACAGAGTGCGGCCGGAGACCGGGGAGATGGGAGTGACTGACAGCTTTTCTCTGGGGGCTCACTGAGGAGCGGGGCCCGAGTTCTCGGCTCCTCCGGGGCGGAGATTGGGAGGCCGCCTTTTTCACTCTCCGCCTCCAAAGCTGTACGGAAAGCTCGCAGGGAACAAAAGCCCCGGAGAGCAAATCCGAGCAGATTTCTTAGCCGGGAGGGGGCAAGGGCGGGGCAATTCCGCCTCCGGCAAAGACATTTGGAGACCACGGCAACAGGCCCCTCCCCAGAAGATCAGCGAGAACAGCCAGCCAAGACGAAGTTCACCGATCGATGAGAACGGTAGAACTCCAGCGCTCGGGAAATACTGCACACAGAATTCATGGCTTTTTTTACCATGATTCTTTAGTCTTTAAAATTTAATTTTTTTTTAACTGTCTTTTTTTCTTTTTTTTTCCTTTTGAATTTTTCTTTTTCCCTTTTTCAACCAACATCTTATCAATCCCTTTTTTAAAAAAAAAATTTTATTTTTCATTTTTAGAGTCATATTCTATCCCTTCATAGTAGTTACCCAAATTTTCGGCTTATATATATAAGTTGTTCTCTGTTTAAAATTTTGAGATAGTTTCTTCTAACAGATTAAAATATACCCTAAATCTCTAGTATATGGTGTTTTCTATTCCCCAGCCTGATCACATCCTCTCCCTTTTTTTTTTCTTTTTCTTTTTTCTTTTTGAAATCCTCTTCTTTCTTTTTTCAAACAACTTCTTATCAATTCCTTTTATAAAATTTTTTATAATTTCCATCTTTACATTCATATTCCATCCCTTCATCATATCAACCCTTATTTTTGTACATATATAAGTTTTTCTTTCTTTAAAATTTTGGGAGGCACTTTCTTCTAAAAGACCAAAATACACCCCAAATCTAGTGTGTGGCACTGATCTATATACCAGCCTGATCATATTTGATCACATTCTGTTTTTTTTATGTTGTTGTTGTTTTGTTTGTTTTTGTTTTTATCTTTTTCTTTTTTTTCTTTTTCTTTTTTCTCTCTTTCCCTTTCTTTTCCCACTGCTTCAGGTCTTTTCTGATTTGTTTAGAGTATATTTTCTAGGGACATTGTTACTCTGCTAGCATTTTGTTCTCTCATTAATCTATTCTCCTCTGCACAAAATGACAAGACGGAAAAAATCACCTCAACAAAAAGAACAAGAGGTAGTAACGACTGCCAGGGACCTACTCAATATGGACATTAGTACGATGTCAGATCTAGAGTTCAGAATAATCACTTTAAAGATACTAGCTGGGCTTGAAAAAAACATGGAAGTTATTAGAGAAACCCTTTCTGGAGAAGTAAAAGAACTAAAATCTAACCAAGTCGAAATCAAAAAGGCTATTAATGAGGTGCAATCAAAAATGGGGGTGCTAACTGCTAGAATAAATGAGGCAGAAGAGAGAATCAGTAATATAGAAGATGAAATGATGGAAAATAAAGAAGCTGAGAAAAAGAGAGATAAACAACTACTGGATCATGAGGGCAGAATTCGAGAGATAAGCGATACCATAAGACGAAACAACATTAGAATAATTGGGATCCCTGAAGAAGAAGAAAGAGAGAGAGGGGCAGAAGGTATAATGGAGCAAATTATAGCAGAGAACTTCCCTAATTTGGGGAAGGAAACAGGCATCAAAATCCAGGAAGCACAGAGAACCCCTCTCAAAATCAATAAAAATAGGTCAACACCCCGACATCTAATAGTAAAATTTAGGAGTCTCAGAGACAAAGGGAAAACCTGAAAGCAGCTCGGGAGAAGAGATCTGTAACCTACAAGGGTAGAAACATTAGATTGGCAACAGACCTATTCACAGAGACCTGGCAGGCCAGGAAGGACTGGCAGGATATATTCAGAGCACTAAATGAGAAAAATATGCAGCCAAGAATACTCTATCCAGCTAGGCTGTCATTGAAAATTGAAGGAGAGATAAAAAGCTTCCAGGAAAAACAAAAACTAAAGGGATTTGCAAACACGAAACCAGCCCTACAGGAAATCTTGAAAGGGGTCCTCTAAGCAAAGAGAGAGCCTAAAAGCAACATAGACCAGAAAGGAACACAGACAATATACGGTAACAGTCACCTTACAGGCAATACAATGGCACTAAATTCCTATCTTTCAATAGCTACCCTGAATGTAAATGGGCTCAATTCCCCAATCAAAAGACACAGGCTATCAGATTGGATTAAAAAACAAGACCCATCGATATGCTGTCTGCAAGAGATTCATTTTAGAAACAAAGACAGCCCCAGATTGAAAGTGAGGGGGTGGAAAACCATTTACCATGCTAATGGACACCAAAAGAAAGCTGGGGTGGCAATCCTTCTATCAGACAAATTAGATTTTAAACCAAAGACTGTAATAAGAGATGAGGAAGGACACTATATCCTACTTAAAAGATCTATCCAACAAGAAGATCTAACAATTGTAAATATCTATACCCCTAACATGGGCGCAGCCAATTATATAAGGCAATTAATAACAAAAGCAAAGAAACACATCGACAACAATACAATAATAGTGGGGGACTTTAACACCCCCCTCACTGAAATGGACAGATCGTCTAAGCAAAAGATCAACAAGGAAATAAAGACTTTAAATGACACACTGGACCAAATGGACTTCACAGACATATTCAGAACGTTCCACCCCCAAGCAACGGAATACACATTCTTCTCTAGTGCCCATGGAACATTCTCCAGAATAGATCACATCCTAGGTCATAAATCAGGTCTCAACCAGTACCAAAAGATTGGGATCATTCCCTGCCTATTTTCAGACCACAATGCTTTGAAACTAGAACTCAATCACAAGAGGAAAGTCAGAAAGAACTCAAATACATGGAGGCTAAAGAGCATCCTACTGAAGAATGAATGGGTCAACCAGGAAATTAAAGAAGAATTAAAAAAATTCATGGAAACCAATGAAAATGAAAACACAACTATTCAAGATCTTTGGGATGCAGCAAAGGCAGTCCTGAGAGGAAAGTATATAGCAATACAAGCCTTTCTCAAGAAACAAGAAAGGTCTCAAATACACAACCTAACCCTCCACCTAAAGGAGCTGGAGAAAGAACAGCAAATAAAGCCTAAACCCAGCAGGAGAAGAGAAATTATAAAGATCAGAGCAGAAATCAATGAAATAGAAACTAAAAGAACAGTAGAACAGATCAACGAAACTAGGAGCTGGGTCTTTGAAAGAATTAACAAGGTTGATAAACCCCTGGCCAGACTTATCAAAAAGAGAAGAGAAATGACCCAAATCAACAAAATCATGAATGAAAGAGGAGAGATCAGAACCAACACCAAAGAAATACAAACAATTATAAGAACATATTATGAGCAACTCTATGCCAGCAAATTAGATAACCTGGAAGAAATGGAGGCATTCCTAGAGATGTATCAACTACCAAAACTGAACCAGGATGAAATAGAAAACCTGAACAGACCTATAACCACTAAGGAAATTGAAGCAGTCATCAAAAATCTCCCAA